>NW_026600799.1:0-122995 GCF_029448725.1 Salvelinus fontinalis | reverse complement strand
TCAGAAAGAATAGAAAGATGACAACACTATTGTAAATGTCCTTCTTGTATTCCAAATCCCCACTTTGAGTGAGAAACAGCATGTTTAGGTCTTAATGTGTCCAGGCATGAAACCTTTCTATTTCATTAATTCATTGAAGAAAAAATAAATAATCATTGTATATTTCTCTCCCTCAGGTGAGTCACTACTCCACTTGTTCCTGTCTAAGCAACCGGGGAAAATACCCATCCTTCTTCAGAACCATCCCCAGTGACGCCTTCCAGGTCTGTCTCTAAGAAGGCTACAATGACATGATTAGACAGTGAACCGTCAGCTCCCATGTATACTCACTATACACTTTATACTGTGTAATGGCATAACAGTTAAATAAAAGGTTCAATAATAAAAAATAAATAAAGCTTAGATAAGGTTAAATAAAAGGTGACAAAAATAATGTATGTAGTTTATGTTGATCACTCTATACTCACCAGTCTCTGTAATAACATCAGTAATGTCTAATCTCTGTTGATGTGATCTCAGGTGCGAGCCATGATCCAGATCCTACGTCGGTTGGGTTGGACCTGGGTGGGACTGGTGTTCAGTGATGATGACTACGGAGTTCATGCTGCCCGGTCCTTCCAGTCAAGCCTGGCCGAGTCAGGGGGCTGTGTGGCCTATTCCCAGGTGTTGCCCAAAGACAACCGCCCCACAGAGCTGCAGAGGATCGTGGGAGAGATCAAGAGCTCCTCTGCTCGTGTGGTGGTGGTGTTCTCCAATGAGGCCTACCTGCTCCCTCTGGTGGACGAGGTTCAGAGATGATTTTATCTTGACGGTTCATCTAAACTAACACTCACAATACATTCACATTTTAGTATCAGAGGCTCTAATCCAGAGAGATTTACAGTTTATAATAATAATATTAGTAATACCATTTAGCAGATGCTTTTATCCAAAGCAACTTACAGTCAGTGATGTGTGATTATATGTTACGTATGGGTGACCCTGGACAATTAGTTACTGCATCCATCCTAAGTTATCTAGGGGGGGAAATCACATATCACAGTCATAGTAAGTAAATGTTTTCCTCAAATACATTCTACAAACATTATTACAGCCATAACAGCTGTAGGATGTTACCCCTCTCACAAACACAGCATTACAGCATATTACGATTGTGGTGTTCTTGATGCCAAGATTATAAAATATAAAACCCGTTTTACAAGGTGGTGGTGCAGAATGTGAAGGGTCTCCAGTGGATTGCCAGTGAAGCCTGGAGCACTTCCTCTGTGTTTCACACCCTCCGTCTCATGCCATACCTGGGGGGTACCCTGGGTATCGCCATCCGTCGTGGAGAGATACCCGGACTCAGGGACTACCTGCTTAGCATCCGCCCCGATGACCAACTTGCCAATAACCCCGGAAAAAATATGGTGAAGTAGTTTGTTGTCTTTTAACTCTAACCATTTAATTACTTTATAAATTATGTTTAAAACATTTAAAAGGCTACTTTGCCTATAAATACTACAATACTGAAGAAAAAAACTAGTTTCCTCTATGACATTTCTTTCTCTGTTCTGGTAAGGTGAGACAGTTCTGGGAGGCTGTGTTTGGGTGCAGGTTGGAGCCCCCAGGAGGTTGGGTGGAGGCTGGGGGTGATGTATGTACAGGTCAGGAGGACCTGAGGGATGTGGAGACTAACTATGGGGACGTGTCTGAGCTCAGGCCGGAGTATAACGTGTATAAGGCAGTGTACGCCCTGGCCCATGCCCTGCATGACCTACTGCAGTGTGTGCCAGAGAGAGGACCTTTCAGTGGGAACCGCTGTGCCAGTCTACAGAGATTTGAGCCCTGGCAGGTGGGACACACACACACACGCACACACAAACAGATGCAGACGTACACTTTGCCAACTGTTTACTTCTGTTTCCTGTTTTCTTAGTCAAGGTCCCCTGACTTCATACTGTCTTTTGTCTACATAATCTCCTCCTCTTTCCTCTTTTCCTCTGTTCCCTCCATCCCTCCATCCCCCTCCTCTAACCAGCTGGTCCATTACCTGGAGAGGGTTAACTTCACCACAGGGTTTGGCGATCGCATTTCTTTCGATGATAACGGGGACGCCCTGGCCATCTATGACATCATGAACTGGGCGTGGCTCCAGGACGGGAGCGTTCAGGTGGAGACTGTGGGTGTGATCGACGAATCAGCCCCAGCAGGACAAGAGCTGACATTGGACGAGGACAGAATTTTCTGGAATTTTGAGTCAAAAAAGGTTATTTGTAAAGTTATACAGTTATATAGCATATTTCACTACTGCAACAGAAACAGTGTAAACTTATATCAGTGGAGGGCAAAGAAGCAGTAAATATGGGAGTATAAATATGTGCGTATAAATGTCTGGTATTCTCACTCCTAGGTCATCATTGTAAATAAGAATTTGTTCTTTAACTGACTTGTCTAGTTAAATAAAGGTTAAATCCCCCCTCTCCTTCGTCCTTATAGCCCCCACGATCAGTGTGCAGTGAGAGCTGTCCCCCAGGCACCCGTGTAGCCAGGAAGAAGGGGGAGCCTGTTTGCTGCTTCAACTGCATCTCCTGTGCTGAGGGAGAGGTCAGCAACACAACAGGTCAGTGAACTGAATATTATTTAAAGAATTTGAGGGTGGTTTGGGGCTAATGAAACGGTTTTCCACATTTGCTTTGTCTGTCTTTTTGTCAGACTCGGCCAAGTGCTCGAGATGTCCAGAGGACTTCTGGTCCAGCCCGGAGCGTGACCTCTGCGTCCCTAAGGGGGTTGAGTTCCTCTCCTACCAGGAATCACTGGGCATCTCCTTGATGACCGCCTCGTTGTTAGGAGCCCTCATCTGTGCAGTGGTCCTCGGAATCTTCACCCGCTACCGGAACACGCCTGTTGTCAAGGCCAACAACTCTGAGCTGAGCTTTCTGCTTCTGCTGTCACTCAAACTCTGCTTCCTGTGCTCGCTGCTGTTCATTGGCCGGCCCCGGCTGTGGACGTGTCAGCTGAGGCATGCAGCATTTGGTATCAGCTTTGTTCTCTGTGTCTCCTGTATACTGGTGAAGACAATGGTGGTGCTGGCTGTGTTTAGGACCTCTAAGCCCGGGGGCAATGCCAGCCTGAAGTGGTTTGGTGCTGGGCAGCAGAGAGGAACAGTCCTGGTTCTCACCTCATTCCAGGCTGCTATCTGCACAGCCTGGCTGGTTTCAGCCTCTCCAACTCCACACAAAAACACGCGCTACCATAATGATAAGATTGTATATGAGTGTGTGGTGGGGTCGGTAGCAGGGTTCGGAGCGTTGTTAGGCTACATCGGCCTCCTGGCGTTCCTTAGCTTCTTCTTGGCTTTCCTGGCCAGGAACCTTCCAGACAACTTCAACGAGGCCAAGTTCATCACCTTCAGCATGCTGATCTTCTGTGCCGTGTGGATCTCCTTCGTCCCTGCCTACGTCAGCTCTCCTGGGATGTACGCAGACGCTGTGGAGATATTCGCCATCTTAGCTTCCAGCTTTGGCCTCCTGGTGGCTCTGTTCGGCCCAAAGTGTTACATCATCCTGCTGAGGCCAGAGAGGAACACCAAGAAGGCTCTGATGGGCCGGGCCACAACCAAAACATAGGGAGAATCTCAATTTAATTTCCTTGATTCCTCACGTCCTCTCTCCTGGCACTCTTCTCAAAACCCATTGGATGAGAAGGTTAGGGGGAGCGGGATATCTAACCTTCTCATTCATTGGGTTTTGAAAAGGAGACCGAGGTAAGAGGAAACAAGGAATCATAGAAATTAAATTGAGATTCTCCCATAGGCTCAATACCATAACAACAGTTTACAGTGGATTCCTCTCCTTGTCTTCTTCACGTCCTCTGCGCTGATCTGATATATGAACACTAGGTAGAGGTACAATGCCTGCTAGGGATTTGCTTCACACTCTTTCATGCAAAGAAAGGAAAGGAGACATGTATAGTAACAGAGTATGATGGTCTCAAATAGTTTGAAGTAGCTCCTTTTAGTTTCCACTTCTGTTTGTAGTGTGATGGCATTAAATCAAATCAAATCAAAGAGATTTTATCGTTCTGTTAGTACCCTGGTGATGTGTAATTGATTATAATCATGATGTTCTGTGACTAAATATTAATCACATAATAAATTATTTTTTTCCTTGGGCTGTTAAAAGTAGGCTTTTGATTTATTTACTTTGTCTATGTGTGTGGCTTAAATCTTCTAAGGGATAGGTTATCCCAGATAAGTGGGTTTCTGCATCGAAAGGCTTTTGATTGAATCCTCACATGGTGTGGAACATCGTAACTTCTCTGTTCCTTCAAAGGGATTCTGCTGCCACACTCATTCAACCATGAATTAATAATTAATTAATACAAATATTCATTTAATAAAATATTCTGGCTTTTAAAGGAGTTGCTTGAATGTGTTTTAATTGAACTGTTGAAATTTATATTTTATTAGATATTTTATTAAAATGTGTCATATGAGATTACAGAATTACCTCATATTATGTGAAAGGAATAACAACATTTTTCATTAACCGTATCTAATTTAATTGATTTGTTTTCAGAACTGAATTTCAGGGGAGAAATGAAGCACCCCCAGTAGGTGTCCAAACTTTTGAGTCAAATACAAATCTTAGATTCAGCTATTAACTTATTTGGAATAGGGGGCAGCATTTTCACTTTTGGATGAATTTCGTGCCCAGGGTGAACTGCCTCCTACTCTGTCCCACATGCTAATATATGCATATTATATCATATTATTTTACAGAACTCATATGGCAGGCAAAAACCTGAGGAAAAATCCAAACAGGAAGTAAAAATTCTGAGAGTGGTCGTTGTTAACCTGTTTGGCGTGCAAGTCCGACGTCGGTACACTTATGACAACATCCAGCTCAAGTGCAGGGCGCGAAATTCAAAATATATTTTTTTTAAATATTTAACTTTCACACATTACAAGTCCAATACAGCATATGAAAGGTACACATCTTGTGAATCCAGCCAACATGTCCGATTTTTAAAATGTTTTACAGGGAAGACAAAATATGTAAATCTATTAGCTAACCACGTTAGCAAAAGACACCACTATTTTACTCTACCAGTTTTTTACTCCATCAGTAGCTATCACAAATTCGACCAAATAAAGATATAAATAGCCACAAACCGAGAAACAACTTCATCAGATGACAGTCTGATAACATATTTATTGTATAGCATATGTTTTGTTCAAAAAATTTGCATATTTCAGGTATAAATCATAGTTTACATTTCAGCTACAATCAGAAATTGCACCGAAAGCAGCCATAATATTTACAGACACCAACGTCAAATACCTAATTACTCATCATAAAACATTTCTGAAAAATAAATAGTGTACAGCAATTGAAAGACAGGCATCTTGTGATTCCAGACAATATTTCCGATTTATTAAATGTTTTACAGCGAAAACAAAATGTAGCGTTATATTAGCGTAGCCACAATAGCCAGAAACACTTGGGCGCCGACGACCAGTTCACATGCACGACAGATATTAGAAATAGCATCATAAAATGTTTCTTACTTTTGGTGATATTCCGTTAGAATGTTGGACAAGGTGTCCTTTATCCAGAACAGTCGTTGTTTGGATCTGGAACGGCAAATTTCCCTCTTGATTTAGCATGGGCACTTGCCAAGTGGCACGGATCTCTCCAACGTCAACAAAGTCAGAGAACGGAACACGGCAAAACTCCAGAAAAAAATTCAATAATCTGATTAAACTATATTGAAAAAACATACTTTACGATGATATGGTCACATGTATCAAATAAAATCAGAGCCGGAGAAAGTAGTCATCCATAACGGCAGCTAAACAGAAGGCAATCCCACTGTCCACCTGGCGCTGCCAAGAGTACCGGAAATGAGGGACACGTCATACAAAGAGCTTGTATTCAAATTCAGATCAAGATAAACACAACATTTCTTCTCTCACAGCCTCTTGACATCCAGAGGAAGGTCTATGAAGTGCACGTAGACTCTTACGTATCATGCCCATGTATAGGCCGGAAGTTGACACAGAGCATCGATTTCAGACATTCCACTTCCTGGTCAGGAAATGTGCTGCATAATGAGTTCTGTTTCACTCAGAGAAATAATTCAAAAACGGTTTTAGAAACTAGAGTGTGTTTTCTATCCAATAGTAATAATAATATGCATATTGTACGAGCAAGAATTGAGTACGAGGCCGTTTGAAATGGGCATCTTTTATCCAGGCTACTCAATACTGCCCCTTGCAGCCATAAGAAGTTAAACCTGTCTAGGATGAGGGTGCCGCTAGCGGCACTCCCCCCCCCCCCACTGAAAAGGCAGAGCCGCGAAATTCAAAAAATATATTTTTTTAAAATATTTAACTTTCACACATTAAAGTCCAATACAGCTAATGAAAGACACAGATCTTGTGAATCCAGCCAACATGTCCGATTTTTAAAATGTTTTACAGGGAAGACACAATATGTAAAGATGTACATCTATTACCTAAAAACACATTAGCATAATCCACCATCTTTTATTTGTCCACCAACACCAGTAGCTATCACCAATTCGGCTAAACTAAGATATTTATAGCCCCTAACCAAGAAAAATACTCATCAGATGACAGTCTGATAACATATTTATGGTATGGGATAGGATAGGTTTTGTTAGAAAAAAGTGCATATTTCAGGTAGATGGCATAGGTTACAATTGCACCCACCGTCACAAATGGAATAGAAAAACTACTTAGAGCAACGTGTTTACCTACTTACTAATCATCAAACATTTCGTAAAAATACACAGCATACACGAATCGAAAAACACAGATCCTGTGAATACAGACAATATTTCAGATTTTCTAAGTGTCTTACAGCGAAAACACAATAAATCGTTATATTAGCATAGCACATAGCACATAGCAGCCCAGCATTGATTCTAGCCAAAGTGAGCGATAAAAGTCAACATCGCCAAAATATATTAATTTTTTTACTAACCTTCTCAGAATTCTTCAGATGACACTCCTGTAACATCATATTACACAATCCATATAGAGTTTGATCGAAAATGTTTATATTTAGCCACCAAAATCATGGTTAGACAATGTGAAATGTAGCTCAGCTGGTCAGAAAATGTCCATGCGCCACTTAGACAGTGATCTACTCTTATACATAAATACTCATAAACGTGACTAAAAAATATAGGGTGGACAGGGATTGATAGACAATTTAATTCTTAATACAATCGCGGAACTACATTTTTTAAATTATCCTTACTTTTCAATACAGTTTGCGCCAAGCGAAGCTACGTCAAAAAACATGGCGTCCTAAGCCACTAACATTTTTCGACAGAAACACGATTTATCATAATAAAAATGTCCTACTTTGAGCTGTTCTTCCATCAGTATCTTGGGCAAAGGATCCTTTCTTGGGTCCAATCGTCTTTTGGTGGAAAGCTGTCCTCTTGCCATGTGGAAATGCCAACTGCGTTCGGGATGAACTGGAAGCGTGCCCAGCAATTTACAGCGTTTCAGAAATAAATGTCCCAAAATCGCACTAAACGGATATAAATTGCTATAAAACGCTTTAAATTAACTACCTTATGATGTTTTTAACTCCTATAACGAGTCTTAACATGACCGGAGAAAGATTACTCCCAACACTAACGCTTGGAACAGGAGCGGGTCGGTGTCCTCCACGCGCGTTACGCACCAAGAAAAGACTTGCTAGCTACAGGGTTTTTTAATTTATAGTGCCTGTGAACGCGCAATCGACCCCATTCAAATCGTCATCACGTAAAGGCATCCAGGGGAAGACGTAAGCAGTGTCCGTATAGTCATAGCAATAACAGTGCCCTTTTAACTGACTCCAGAACAGTGGCCAAAATTTCTGAAATCTGACTCCATGTCAGGGAAATTGCTGTAGAATGGGCTCTGTTCCACTTAGAAACAAAATTTCAACTCCTATAGAAACTATAGACTGTTTTCTATCCAATAATAATAATAATATGCATATTGTACGATCAAGGATTTTGTGGGAAGCCGTTTCAAAAATTACACGATTAGCATAAATAGTCACAACAGCGCCCCCATCCTCAACAGGTTAAAGTCATCGCCTATTCAATTCCCTGTAATATATGGATCTGTTTGCACTTCATACGCCTTCCACTAGATGTCAACAGTCAGTAGAACGTGGAATGAAGTTTATGCCATGTTGTGGGACCGGATGGGAGGGGAATGAGTCAGTTGTCTGGCAGATTGCCAGTTCTTGGTCTCGCTCTTTCCTCATGTTGTCACCTTGCGTTCCATTACTTATACAGACATGAAAGAATGCTTCGATTGGAACGTTTTAGGATATAAATGATATCAACATCCTGAAGATTTATTCTCTACTGAATTTGACCAGTTTATTCGACCTGGAATATAACTTTTTGAAGTTTTCGTCCGACGTTTGCCTGCATCTGCGCGAGGGTTTGGACACGTGTACTACACATGCTAGCAACATTAGCTAATTGGACATAAGTAATGGACATTATTGAACAAAACAACGATTTATTGTGGAACTAGGATTCCTGGCACTGCATTTTGATGAAGTGAATCAAAGGTAAGGGAATATTTATGATGTAATTCCGTATTTCTGTTGACTCCAACATGGCGGAGAAATGTTGTGTATTTCTGAGCGCCGTCTCAGATTATTTAATGGTATGCTTTTCCTAAAGTTTAAAAAAAATCTGACACAGTGGTTGCATTAAGAACCAGTGTATCTTTTATTATATGTAAAACATGTATCTTTCATCAAAGTTTATGATGAGTATTTCTGTTATTTGACATGGCTCTCTGTAATTACTCCGGATATTTTGGAGGCATTTCTGAACATGGCGCCAATGTAAACCGAGATTTGTGGATATAAATATCCACATTATCGAACAAAACATAAATGTATTGTGTAACATGATGTCATAGGATGTCAGCGATTGTGTGCAGATATGTAGCGGAGTCAGGCGCAGGACACAGGTGTTGAGCAACACAACGGAGTTTACTCAAAATACAAGCAAAATTCCATATTTTTATTTTTTTATTTTATTTTTTTATTTCACCTTTATTTAACCAGGTAGGCTAGTTGAGAACAAGTTCTCATTTGCAACTGCGACCTGGCCAAGATAAAGCATAGCAGTGTGAACAGACAACAACACAGAGTTACACATGGAGTAAACAATAAACAAGTCAATAACATGGTAGAGAAAAGAGAATCTATATACAATGTGTGCAAAAGGCATGAGGTAGGCAATAAATCGAATAATTACAATTTAGCAGATTAACACTGGAGTGGTAAATCATCAGATGATCATGTGCAAGAAGAGTTACTGGTGTGCAAAAGAGCAGAAAAGTAAAATAAATAAAAGCAGTATGGGGGTGAGGTAGGTAAATTGGGTGGGTAGTTTACAGATGGACTATGTACAGCTGCAGCGATCGGTTAGCTGCTCGGATAGCAGATTTTTAAAGTTGTTGAGGGAGATAAAAGTCTCCAACTTCAGAGATTTTTGCAATTCGTTCCAGTCGCAGGCAGCAGAGAACTGGAAGGAAAGGCGTCCAAATGAGGTTTTGGCTTTAGGGACGATCAGTGAGATACACCTGCTGGAGCGCGTGCTACGGGTGGGTGTAGCCATCTTGACCAGTGAACTGAGATAAGGCGGCACTTTACCTAGCATAGCCTTGTAGATGACCTGGAGCCAGTGGGTCTGACGACGAACATGTAGCGAGGGCCAGCCGACTAGGGCATACAGGTCGCAGTGGTGGGTCGTATAAGGTGCTTTAGTAACAAAACGGATGGCACTGTGATAAACTGCATCCAGTTTGCTGAGTAGAGTATTGGAAGCTATTTTGTAGATGATATCGCCGAAGTCGAGGATCGGTAGGAGAGTCAGTTTTACTAGGGTAAGTTTGGCGGCGTGAGTGAAGGAGGCTTTGTTCCGGAATAGAAAGCCGACTCTAGATTTGATTTTGGATTGGAGATGTTTGATATGAGTCTGGAAGGAGAGTTTGCAGTCTAGCCAGACACCTAGGTACTTATAGATGTCCACATATTCTAGGTCGGAACCGTCCAGGGTGGTGATGCTAGTCGGGCGTGCGGGTGCAGGCAGCGAACGGTTGAAAAGCATGCATTTGGTTTTACTAGCGTTTAAGAGCAGTTGGAGGCCGCGGAAGGAGTGTTGTATGGCATTGAAGCTCGTTTGGAGGTTAGATAGCACAGTGTCCAGGGAAGGGCCGGAAGTATACAGAATGGTGTCGTCTGCGTAGAGGTGGATCAGGGAATCGCCCGCAGCAAGAGCAACATCATTGATGTATACAGAGAAAAGAGTCGGCCCGAGAATTGAACCCTGTGGTACCCCCATAGAGACTGCCAGAGGACCGGACAACATGCCCTCCGATTTGACACACTGAACTCTGTCTGCAAAGTAGTTGGTGAACCAGGCAAGGCAGTCATTAGAAAAACCGAGGCTATTGAGTCTGCCGATAAGAATATGGTGATTGACAGAGTCGAAAGCCTTGGCCAGGTCGATGAAGACGGCTGCACAGTAATGTCTTTTATCGATGGCGGTTATGATATCGTTTAGTACCTTGAGCGTGGCTGAGGTGCACCCGTGACCGGCTCGGAAACCGGATTGCACAGCGGAGAAGGTACGGTGGGATTCGAGATGGTCAGTGATCTGTTTGTTGACTTGGCTTTCGAAGACCTTAGCTAGGCAGGGCAGGATGGATATAGGTCTGTAATAGTTTGGGTCCAGGGTGTCTCCCCATTTGAAGAGGGGGATGACAGCGGCAGCTTTCCAATCCTTGGGGATCTCAGATGACACGAAGGAGAGGTTGAACAGGCTGGTAATAGGGGGTGCGACAATGGCGGCGGACAGTTTCAGAAATAGGGGTCCAGATTGTCAAGCCCAGCTGATTTGTATGGGTCCAGGTTTTCCAGCTCTTTCAGAACATCTGCTATCTGGATATGGGTAAAGGAGAAGCTGGGGAGGCTTGGGCGAGTAGCATGGGGGGGGGGGGGCGGGGCTGTTGGCCAAGGTTGGAGTCGCCAGGTGGAAGGCATGGCCAGCCATTGAGAAATGTTTGTTGAAGTTTTCGGTTATCACGGACTTATCAGTGGTGACCGTGTTATCTAGCCTCAGTGCAGTGGGCAGCTGGGAGGAGGTGCTCTTGTTTTCCATGGACTTTACAGTATCCCAGAACTTTTTGGAGTTAGAGCTACAGGATGCAAATTTCTGCTTGAAAAAGCTGGCCTTTGCTTTCCTGACTGACTGCGTGTATTGGTTCCTGACTTCCCTGAACAGTTGCATATCGCGGGGGCTCTTCGATGCTATTGCAGTTCGCCACAGGATGTTTTTGTGCTGGTCGACTGCAGTCAGGTCTGGAGTGAACCAAGGGCTATATCTGTTCTTGGTTCTGCATTTTTTGAACGGAGCATGCTTGTCTAATATGGTGAGGAAGTAACTTTTAAAGAATGACCAGGCATCCTCAACTGACGGGATGAGGTCAATATCCTACCAGGGTACCCGGGCCAGGTAGATTAGAAAGGCCTGCTCGCAGAAGTGTTTTAGGGAGCGTTTGACAGTGATGAGGGGTGGTCGTTTGACCGTGGACCCGTGGCGGATACAGGCAATGAGGCAGTGATCGCTGAGATCTTGATTGAAGACAGCAGAGGTGTATTTGGAGGGCAAGTTGGTCAGGATAATGTCTATTAGGGTGCCCTTGTTTACGGATTTAGGGTTGTACCTGGTGGGTTCCTTGATGATTTGTGTGAGATTGAGGGCATCAAGCTTAGATTGTAGGACTGCCGGGGTGTTAAGCATGTCCCAGTTTAGGTCACCTAACAGAACAAACTCTGAAGCTAGATGGGGAGCGATCAATTCACAGATGGTGTCCAGGGCACAGCTGGGAGCTGAGGGGGGTCGGTAGCAGGTGGCAACAGTGAGAGACTTATTTCTGGAGAGATTAATTTTTAAAATTAGAAGTTCGAACTGTTTGGGCATAGACTTGGAAAGTATGACAGAACTTTGCAGGCTATCTCTGCAGTAGATTGCAACTCCTCCCCCTTTGGCAGTTCTATCTTGACGGAAAGTGTTATAGTTGGGTATGGAAATCTCAGAGTTTTTGGTGGCCTTCCTAATCCAGGATTCAGACACGGCAAGGACATCAGGGTTGGCAGAGTGTGCTAAAGCGGTGAGTAAGGCAAACTTAGGGAGGAGGCTTCTGATGTTGACATGCATGAGGCCAAGGCTTTTTCGATCACAGAAGTCAACAAATGAGGGTGACTGGGGACATGCAGGGCCTGGGTTTACCTCCACATCACCTGAGGAACAGAGGAGTAGTAGGATGAGGGTGTGGCTAAAGGCTATCAAAACTGGTCGCCTAGAGCGTTGGGGACAAGGAATAAAAGGAGCAGATTTATGGGCGTGGTAGAATAGATTCTGGGCATAATGTGCAGACCAGGGTATGGTGGGGCACGGGTACAGCGGAGGCAAGCCCAGGCACTGGGTGATGATAAGAGAGGTTGTATCTCTGGACATGCTGGTCTCAATGGGTGAGGTCACCGCATGTGTGGGGGGTGGGACAAAGGAGGTATCAGAGGTACGGAGAGTGGAACTACGGGGTCCATTGCAAACCAAAACAATGATAACTAGCCTGAACAACAGTATGCAAGGCATATTGATATTTGAGAGAGACATACATTAAGGCATAAAGTGATTGCAGGTCATGATTGGGAGAGCTAGCTAAAACAACAGGTGAGATAACAGCAGCTAGTCAGCTAACACAGCAACAGAAGGTAAAAATGGCGACGACTAGGCAGAGAGGGTCGGATTAACTACACACAGATCCTGAGCTAAGGCACAGAGCCGACAGATAAAACACAAATAAACAGAATGGAGTACCATGAATTAATGGACAGTCAAGCAGGCATCAGCTATGTAGCCAAGTGATCATACTGTCCAGGGGGCAGCCGTAGATGGAGCAGAGGCCTCCACTAAGCTAGCACGCGTTTAAAGTTAGTAGCCCGGGGGGTGGTCTGCTCAGACGGAGGGGGTCTGATCAGACGGAGGCCGGTTGAGGGCACGTCTGCAGACCAGACGTGGTCGTGTCGACAGAGAATCCAAGCCGGATAGCGATGGCGAAAGAGAGGTTGTGAATTGTAGAATTGTGTTTGCTAACTGGTGCTAGCTTCCTGGCTGCGCTAGCTGCAAGATAAGCTAGCAGTTAGCAGACCGGGGCAGGCAAGTTAGCCTTTGGGGGACGTCGCGATGGGGGGGAAGTCTGTTTTTGCCTCTTCGTGCGGTGACGTCGATAGACCAGTCGTGGAATTAGCAGGATTCCAGGTAGCTCTTGGTAGCTAACAGGCCTAGTAGGTTAGCAGGATGGGCCTTCAGCGGGCGTCACGCCTGAGGGGCCTGTTGGAGTCCTCGGGCAGATTATGTCGGTATTCCAGTCGTAGAGGATCGGCGGGGTTCCGTGCTCCGTACCGGCAGTAAAGGGGTCCGGATATTGTACCCCAGGAGTGGGCTTCAGTGGTAGCACAGGAGCCCTAGCCGGGCTAGCTTCAGGCTAATTGGTGCTTGCTCCGGGATGTAAACGCTAGCCAGGAGTGGTCACCCGGGATTGTGGTTTGCTAGTTGCGAAGATCCAGATGAAAATGTTCAGAGTTTGCGGTAGGAATCCGGGGATATGGAGAGAAATAGGTCCGTTATGCTCTGGTTTTAGTCACGTTGTTCGAACTAGCGAGAGCTTTCCGAGCTAAAGGTTAGCTGATGACCGCTAGCAATGGTTTGCTAACTGATAGCTGGTAGGCAGTTAGCTGGCTATCTTCAGTAGATGGATTCCAGATCAGAAGTAAATAGAAATACTTTAGAAAAAAGCAGATCCACGCCACATTGGGTGAGGCGGGTTGCAGGAGAGTATTTAGAAGTTGAGGTTTAAGAAAGTATTTTTAAAAGATATGCGAAGAAAAAGATGTAAAAAGATATATACAAGGGACACGGGACACGACAGGACAAAGACGTCTACACTGCTACGCCAGCTTGGAACAAATAGGGATAATAACATAGGGATAATAACAAACACACTAGCACATACAACAACACTAACGACACAAACAATCACGGACAGAACAGAAATGTATGCCAGAGGGTTAAATAGGGAACATGATAGGGGGATTGAAACCAGGTGTGTGTAATACAGACAAAACAAAACGAAACTGAAACATGGATCGGTGGTGACTAGAAAGCCGGTGACGTCGACAGCCGAACACCACCCGAACAAGGAGAAGGGCCGACTTCGGGGGAAGCCGTGACAGTACCCACCCTTGACGCGCGGCTCCAGCAGCGCGATGACACCGGCCTCGGGGAAGACCCGGAGGGCGAGGTGCAGGGCGACCCGGGTGGAGATTGTGAAACTCCTGTAACATTGAAGGATCGGGGAATGTCCTCCCCCGGTACCCAGCATCTCTCCTCCAGGTCGTACCCCTCCCACTCCACGAGGTACTGAAGGCCCCTCGCCCGACGCCTTGAGTCCATGATGGCTCGTACGGTATACGCCGGGACCCCCTCGATGTCCAGAGGGGGCGGAGGAATCTCGCGCACCTCAGACTGCTGGAGCGGACCAGCCACCACCGGCTTGAGGAGAGACACATGGAACGAGGGGTTAATGTGATAATCAGGGGGGAGTTGTAACCTATAACAAAACTCGGTCAGTCTCCTCAGGACTTTATGGCCCCACAAACCGCAGACCCTGCTTCCGACAGGGCAGGTGAAGGGGCAAGTTTCGGGTCGAGAGCCAGACCCGATCCCCCGGTCCATACACCGGGGCCTCACTGCGGTGGCGGTCGGCACTCGCCTTTTGCCTCCTGATGGCCCGTTGTAGCCGCACATGGGCATTGTTCCATGTCTCCTCTGAGTGCCGAAACCATTCATCCACCGCAGGAGCCTCAATCTGGCTCTGATGCCATGGTGCCAGGACCGGCTGATAACCCAGCACACACTGAAAAGGTGTTAGGTTGGTAGAGGAGTGGCGGAGGGAGTTTTAGGCCATCTCTGCCCAGGGGATGTAAACCGCCCACTCCCCCGGCCGGTCCTGGCAATAGGACCGCAGAAACCTACCCACACGCTGGTTGACTCTTTCCACCTGCCCGTTACTCTCGGGGAGGAAACCTGAGGTAAGGCTGACGAGACCCCTTCATTCTCCTCGCCGCCCAGATGTACTCCAGATTGCGGTGGTCAGTCCAAATGAAAAAAGGGTGTCTAGCCACCTCAAGCCAACGTCTCCACGCTTTCAGAGCCATGACAACAGCCAGCAACTCCCGGTCCCCCACATCATAGTTTCGCTCCGCCGGGCTGAGCTTCTTCGAAAAGAATGCACAGGGGCAGAGCTTTAGTGGCATACCCGAGCGCTGAGACAGCACAGCCCCTATCCCTGCCTCGGACGCGTCCATCTCAACTATGAATGCTAAGAAGGGATCAGGATGAGCCAGCACGGGAGCCGAGGTAAACAGAGCCTTAAGGTGACCAAAAGCCCTGTCTGCCCCAGCTGTCCACTGCAGTCGCACCGGTCCCCCCTTCAGCAGTCAGGTAATGGGAGCCGCTACCTGACCAAAACCCCGGATAAATCTCTGGTAGTAGTTGGCAAACCCTAAAAACCGCTGCACCTCCTTTACCGTGGTTGGAGTCGGCGAATTACGCACAGCTGAAATGCGGTCATTCTCCATCTCTACCCCTGACGCTGAAAAGCGGTATCCTAGGAAGGAGATGGACTGTTGGAAGAACAGACATTTCTCAGCCTTGACGTACAGGTCATGCTCCAACAGTCGACCAAGCACCCTGCGTACTAGGGACACATGCTCGGCGCGTGTAGCGGACTATATTAGAATGTCATCTATATACACCACTACACCCTGCCCGTGCAGGTCCCTGAAAATCTCATCTACAAGGGATTGGAAGACTGATGGAGCATTCATTAACCTTTCAGTGATACCATCCCGGATCCGGGAGCATCCTCATCAAAAAAGCTGACTAGCATAGCCTAGCCTAACGGGACAAGGATATCATATAATATAATTTCATGAAATCACAAGTCCAATACAGCAAATGAAAGATAAACATCTTGTGAATCAAGCCATCATTTCCGATTTTTTAAATGTTTTACAGCGAAAACACAATATATATATATATTAGCTAACCACAATAGCCAAACACACAACGGCATGTTTTCACCATGTTTCCACCGCATAGGTAGCTTTCACAAAACCCACAAATAGAGATAAAATGAATCACTAACCTTGAACAACTTCATCAGATGACAGTCTTATAACATCATGTTATACAATACATGTATCTTTTGTTCGAAAATGTGCATATTTATAACTACAAATCCTGGTTTTACATTGCAACCACCATCACAAATAGCACCAAAGCAGCCAGAATTATTACAGAGAGCAACGTGAAATACATAAATACTCATCATAAAACATTTATGAAAAATACATGGTGTACAGCAAATGAAAGATAAACATTTTGTGAATCCAGCCAATATTTCCGATTTTTTAAGTGTTTTACAGCAAAAACACAATATAGAAATATATTTTTTAACGTCCATCAGTCAATAAGATATCATTCTGACACCAAACTGATACAAACTGACACCAAACTTTGTCCAACTCTGTTAAAAGCCAACTATCACATATTTCAGAGCAGGCCCAAAATTCACAGCGCCTTCTGTTTAAACCATAATAAAAACTTAAAACACGTAGTTACATTCTAGCTGCGGGTCCATTTCAGACATTATGTTTAGGCCTAGTTGAGGCGACCTCGAATCCCAAGTTTTGACTCAATAGGTCATTTGGAGCCCGAGCAGCGACCTTAATTGGTGCTGAAAATCCACTTTTTCTGGGCGTTACTACGGGGTCCTTGACTGAGCTATCGGACAGAAACGTTGCGGTCCGTCTCTATGGGCCAAGGCGGTTTCAATGGACCTAGTCTTACGACTCTAGGACTTTTCTAAATGTTGTCGTTTTCATAATGGTCAAAATTAATTGAAGTTATTGCAAATATACAAGGCTGTTTCTTGGTCTGAGAACCTTCTAGAGCCACCTAACTAACCGTGCACTATCAACTTGAGCTCTATAACAGTTTTCTAAAGTTTCAGAGCTCTAGGTCTGTCGGTTCTTTGATAGTTCGAACAAAGGTAACTATTGCAGGATCTGTGTGTCTCTTAGCCCCACACTCTGTCACTCCATCCTTGCTGTGTAAGTCTGTGAGATTTTCTTGGAAATTTGATGGGATGAATGACTGATTTACAGTTCATGAGGGTTGCCTAATCACACATATGAAGTTTTGGAAAGATCTGACTTTTTTAACTCTTCGAAACAGCACCTTTGACCCCAATTATGTCACTTCCGATTGACACAGGAAGCTATAAGTAAACACATATCTTGATTGGGGTAGGTTTTCACAGAATCCTGAGTTGTAAGTCTTTACGTAAAGAACTGACTGATTTACACAGGGTTGAATGCACTATTTCTCACAAACTGCAGGTTTGGTATGGCAAAACACTTTTAGGGTGATTTTAACCACTTCCGGTTGCTCCATGGAGTTTAGAATTGACACAGGTAGACTTCATCGTGGCCTGATGGATTGTCATCAAAGACAGGTTCATAAGGAATTCATAACCCACATAGGCTTCAGGTTGAATTTAGGGGAGCAGGCAATGTATTCCTATGGGGAGAGATGTCATTGTAATCTGTGAGATGAAAAAAAACTGTTTTTACTGTTAATGGTCATGAACCTATGGTGTAAGGAAAAAAAGAACCAACCATTTATCTAACGTAATTTACGAGAAATAATTCAATGTCTGTTGATTGATGGTTAAAGAACAAAAAAATCTCAAAAAGTTATAGACACAGCTGCAGCGAGTTCAGAAGAATCTGATAAGGCAGATTTCGGAGCTCTCCTTGATTTCTGTGATTTTATGTGATTTTATGAACTCACACACACACACAGTCAGTGGGGAGTGACACAGTGTGAGGCTTACAGACACAAAGAGCTTGCAATCAAATCAAATCAAAGTTTATTTGTCATGTGCCCCGAATACAACAGGTACCTTACTGTGAAATGCTTACTTACAGGCTCTAACCAATAGTGCAAAAAAGTTATTAGGTGAACAATAGGTAAGTAAAGAAATAAAACAACAGTAAAAAGACAGTGAAAAATAACAGTAGCGAGGCTATAAAAGTAGTGAGGCTACATACAGACACCGGTTAGTCAGGCTGATTGAGGTAGTATGTACATATAGATATGGTTAAAGTGACTATGCATATATGATGAACAGAGAGTAGCAGTAGCGTAAAAGAGGGGTTGGCGGGTGGTAGGTGGCGGGGCACAATGCAGATAGCCCGGTTAGCCAATGTGCGGGAGCACTGGTTGGTCGGGCCCATTGAGGTAGTATGTACATGAATGTATAGTTAAAGTGACTATGCATATATGATAAACAGAGAGTAGAAGCAGCGTAAACAAGGGGTTGAGGTGGGAGGGGGTTACACAATGCAAATAGTCAGGGAAGCCATTTGATTACCTGTTCCAGGAGTCTTATGGCTTGGGGGTAAAAACTGTTGAGAAGCCTTTTTGTCCTAGACTTGGCACTCCGGTAGTGCTTGCCATGCGGTAGTAGAGAGAACAGTCAATGACTGTGGTGGCTGGGGTCTTTGACAATTTTTAGGGCTTCCTCTGACAACGCCTGGTGTAGAGGTCCTGGACGGCAGGCAGCTTAGCCCCAGTGATGTTCTGAGCCGTACACACTACCCTCTGTAGTGCCTTGTGGTCGGAGGCCGAGCAATTGCTGTACCAGTCAGTGATGCAATCAGTCAGGATGCTCTCGATGTTGCAGCTGTAGAACCTTTTGAAGATCTCAGGACCCATGCCAAATCTTTTTAGTTTCCTGAGGGGGAATAGGCTTTGTTGTGCCCTCTTCACGACTGTCTTGGTGTGTTTGGACCATTCTAGGTTGTTGTTGATGTGGAAATCAAGGAACTTGAAGCTCTCAACCTGCTCCACTACAGCCGTCGATGAGAATGGGGGCATGCTCGGTCCTCCTTTTCCTGTAGTCCACAATCATCTCCTTGGTCTTGGTTACGTTGAGGGATAGGTTGTTATTATGGCACCACCGCCAGGTCTCTGACCACCTCCCTATAGGCTGTCTCGTCGTTGTCGGTGATCAGGCCTACCACTGTTGTGTCATCTGCAAACTTAATGATGGTGTTGGAGTCGTGCCTAGCCATGCAGTCGTGGGTGAACAGGGAGTACAGGAGGGGACTGAGCACGCACCTCTGGGGAACTCCAGTGTTGAGGATCAGCATGGCAGAAGTGTTGCTACCTACCCTCACCACCTGGGGGGTATGCAAATTGGAGTGGGTCTAGGGTTTCTGGGATAACAGTGTTGATGTGAGCCATTACCAGCCTTTCAAAGCACTTCATGGCTACAGGCGTGAGTGCTATGGGTCTGTAGTCATTTAGGCAGGTGGCCTTTGTGTTCTTGGGCACAGGGACTATGGTGGTCTGCTTGAAACATGTTGATATTACAGACTCAATCGGGGACATGCTGAAAAAAAATGTTTCCCTCTGGTTGCACCTTTAACCTGTCTAGGATCAGCGTGGCGCTAGCGGCACACCCCCCCCCCCCCCCACTGAAAAACCAGTGCCGCGAAATTCAAAAAAAATATTTTTTTAAAATATTTAACTTTCACACATTAAAGTCCAATACAGCTAATGAAAGACACAGATCTTGTGAATCCAGTCAACATTTCCGATTTTTAAAATGTTTTACAGGGAAGACACAATATGTAAAGATGTACATCTATTACCTAAAAACACATTAGCATAATCCACCATCTTTTATTTGTCCACCAACACCAGTAGCCATCACCAATTCGGCTAAACTAAGATATTTATAGCCCCTAACCAACAAAAAAACTCATTAGATGACAGTCTGATAACATATTTATGGTATGGGATAGGTTTTGTTAGAAAAAAGTGCATATTTCAGGTAGATGGCATAGTTTACAATTGCACCCACCATCACAAATGGACTAGAATAATTACAATGAGCAACGTGTTTACCTAACTACTAATCATCAAACATTTCGTAAAAATACACAGCATACACGAATCGAAAGACACAGATCCTGTGAATACAGACAATATTTCAGATTTTCTAAGTGTCTTACAGCGAAAACACAATAAATCGTTATATTAGCTTAGCACATAGCAATTAGCAGCCCAGCATTGATTCTAGCCAAAGTGAGCGATAAAAGTCAACATCGCCAAAAGATATTAATTTTTTCACTAACCTTCTCAGAATTCTTCCGATGACACTCCTGTAACATCACATTACAACATGCATATACAGTTTGATCGAAAATGTTTATATTTAGCCACCAAAATCATGGTTAGACAATGTGAAATGTAACTCAGCTGGTCAGAATTTGTCCTTGCGCCACTTAGACAGTGATCTACTCTTATACATAAATACTCATAAACGTGACTAAAAAATATAGGGTGGACAGGGATTGATAGACAATTTAATTCTTAATACAATTGCGTTATTACATTTTTTAATTTATCCTTACTTTTCAATACAGTTTGCGCCAAGCGAAGCTACGTCAAAAAACATGGCGTCCTAAGCCACTAAAATGTTTCGACAGAAACACGATTTATCATAATAAAAATGTCCTACCTTGAGCTGTTCTTCCATCAGTATCTTGGGCAAAGGATCCTTTCTTGGGAGAAATCGTCTTTTGGTGGAAAGCTGTCCTCTTGCCATGTGGAAATGTCAACTGCGTTCGGGATGAACTGAAAAGCGTGCCCAACTTTTCACATCGTTGCAAAAATAAATGTCCCAAAATCGCACTAAACGGATATAAATTGCTATAAAACGCTTTAAATTAACTACTTTATGATGTTTGTAACTCCTATAACGAGTGAAAAGATGACCGGAGAAATATAACAGGCTAAACTAACGCTTGGAACAGGAGAGGGTCGGTGTCTTCCACGCGCGTTACGCAGCAAGAAAAGACTTGCTAGCAAAAGGGTTTTTTCATTTGTAGGGCCTGTGAACGCGCAATCGACCCCGTTGGAATCGTCATCACGTAAAGGCATCCAGGGGAAGACGTAAGAAGTGTCCGTATAGTCATAGCAACGACAGTGCCCTTTTAACTGACTTCAGAAAAGTGGCCAACATTTCTCAAATCTGACTCCATGTCAGGGAAATTGCTGTAGAATGGGCTCTGTTCCACTTAGAGACAAAATTTCAACTCCTATAGAAACTATAGACTGTTTTCTATCCAATAATAATAATAATATGCATATTGTACGATCAAGGATTTTGTGGGAAGCCGTTTAAAAAATTAGCCAAATTAGCATAAATAGTCTAAACAGCGCCCCCATCCCCAACAGGTTAACATGTTGATAGAAATTTGGTAGAAATTATTTATGTTTCCCTGCATTAATGTCTCCGGCCACTAGGAGCGCCGCCTCTGGGTGAGTTGTTTGCTGTTTGCTTATTTCCTTATACAGCTGACTGAGTGTGGAATTATTGCCGGCATCTGTCTGTGGTGATAAATAAACAGAAAAGTATAGCTGAAAACTCTAAGCAAGTAGTGTAGCCTACAATTTATCACAATATACTGTACTTTAGGCGAGCAAAATCTAGAGACTTACTTAGATTGCAAAAGTTACCTGCGTTCGAACTATCAAAGAACCGTCAGACCTAGAGCTCTGAAACTGTATATACAGTGGGGAGAACAAGTATTTGAAACCCTACCGATTTTGCAGGTTTTCCTACTTACAAAGCATGTAGAGGTCTGTAATTTTTGTCATAGGTACACTTCAACTGAGAAACAGAATCTAAAACAAAAATCCAGAAAATCACATTGTATGATTTTTAAGTAATTAATTTGCATTTTATTGCATGACATAAGTATTTGATCACCTACCAACCAGTAAGAAATCCGGCTCTTACAGACCTGTTAGTTTTCTTTAAGAAGCCCTCCTGTTCTCCACTCATTACCTGTATTAACTGCACCTGTTTGAACTCGTTACCTGTATAAAAGACACCTGTCCACACACTCAGTCAAACAGACTCCAACCTCTCCACAATGGCCAAGACCAGAGAGCTGTGTAAGGACATCAGGGATAAAATTGTAGACCTGCACAAGGCTGGGATGGGCTACAGGACAATAGGCAAGCAGCTTGGTGAGAAGGCAACAACTGTTGGCGCAATTATTAGAAAATGGAAGAAGTTCAAGATGACGGTCAATCACCCTCGGTCTGGGGCTCCATGCAAGATCTCACCTCGTGGGGCATCAATGATCATGAGGAAGGTGAGAGATCAGCCCAGAACTACACGGCAGGACCTGGTCAATGACCTGAAGAGAGCTGGGACCACAGTCTCAAAGAAAACCATTAGTAACACACTACGCCGTCATGGATTAAAATTCTGCAGCGCACGCAAGGTCCCCCTGCTCAAGCCAGTGCATGTCCAGGCCCGTCTGAAGTTTGCCAATGACCATCTGGATGATCCAGAGGAGGAATGGGAGGAAGGTCATGTGGTCTGATGAGACAAAAATAGAGCTTGTTGGTCTAAACTCCAATCGCCGTGTTTGGAGGAAGAAGGATGAGTACAACCCCAAGAACCCCATCCCAACCGTGAAGCATGGAGGTGGAAACATCATTCATCATGTGGATGCTTTTCTGCAAAGGGGACAGGACGACTGCACCGTATTGAGGGGAGGATCGATGGGGCCATGTATCGCGAGATCTTGGCCAAAAACCTCCTTCCCTCAGTAAGAGCATTGAAGATGGGTCGTGGCTGGGTCTTCCAGCATGACAACGACCCGAAACACACAGCCAGGGCAACTAACGAGTGGCTCCGTAAGAAGCATCTCAAGGTCCTGGAGTGGCCTAGCCAGTCTCCAGACCTGAACCCAATAGAAAATCTTTGGAGGGAGCTGAAAGTCCGTATTGGCCAGCGACAGCCCCGAAACCTGGAGGATCTGGAGCAGGTCTGTATGGAGGAGGGGACCAAAATCCCTGCTGCAGTGTGTGCAAACCTGGTCAAGAACTACAGGAAACGTATGATCTCTGTAATTGCAAGCAAAGGTTTCTGTACCAAATATTAAGTTCTGCTTTTCTGAGGTATCAAATACTTATGTCATGCAATAAAATGCAAATTAATTACTTAAAAATCATACAATGTGAGTTTCTGGTTTTTGATAAAAATTACAGACCTATACATGCTTTGTAAGTAGGAAAACCTGCAAAATCGGCAGTGTATCAAATACTTCTTCTCCCCACTGTACATGTTCTAGAGCTTAAGTCGATAGTGCACGGTGAGTTATGTGGCTCTAGAAGGTTCTCAGGCCGAGAAAAAGCCTTGTCCATTTGCAATGATTTCAATTCATTTTGATCAATGCGAAAATGATGACATTTAGAAATGTCCCAGAATCACAAGAATAGGTGCATTGAAACTGCCTCGGCCCATAGAGACGGAGCCTAAAGTTTCTGTCTGATAGCTCATTCCGGGACCCCGTAGCAACGCCGGGAAAAAGTGAACTTTCAGCACTAATTAAGGTCGCTGCTCAGGCTCCAAATGACCAATCGAGCCAAAACTCAGGGTCGCCTCAGCTAGGCCTACACATAATGTCAGTACTGGACCTGCAGCTAGAACGTGTTTTAAGTTTTTATTATGGTTTCAACAGAAGGCGCAGTGAATTTTGGCTGGTTCTGAAACATGAGATAGTTGGCTTCTAAACAAGTTGGACAAAGTGGGTTCGGTGTCAGTCTGTGTCAGTTTGGTGTCAGAATGATATCTTATTGACTGATGGACGTTGACTTGATGGCTGACTTTTGTCCGTTTGCAATAAGTTTAAACAGTGATGAACCATCACCAAATTGACAGGTTGAAATCAACACCAACGAGCGATGGAGAGGAACCACTATCACTGCCTGGACATCCCGAGTTCAAAGGGCCAGTCAATTAGGCATTTCTGCAGTATATTAGAGCATGTCAAATTCGTGATGGTAAATGCCCATTGCAAGTCATTGCAAATGGACAGCTGTGCACCTGGTAATGTGAACGGGTTACAAGGAGCACATTTTAAAAATGTTTTTTAATGCCTTTAGAGGGGTGAAAGGTCCATGGCTGGGTAGGGAGCACCCTCCACCCGTCCCCATCCAATAGGGGGCACACCTGGTCATTTTGGACGTTTTTCACAAAATCTTTAAAAAATGACAGTCTCACTTCTCTCACATTGCACCAACGAGCGATGGAGAGGAACCACTATCACTGCGAGGCCATCCGGAGTTCAACGGGCAAGTCAATTGGGCATTTCTGCAGTATATTAGAGCATGTCAAACTCGTGATGGTAAATGCCCGTTGTAAGACATCTTTAAGAGTGTGTTTTTCTAACTGCCATCCAGTCCCTGCTGAGAGGCCACAGAGTTAGTGAAAACAACCAGGTCTGACAGATCTCTACTCAGCTTCATCATCTTCCTCGTCCTCCCTCCCCTACAGCAAGAAGAAAAGACAGAAAGAGTATGAAGGAGGAGAAGTAGAATGGAGGAAGAGGCAGAGTAGAATGGAGGAAGAGGCAGAGTAGAATGGAGGAAGAGGCAGAGTAGATAGGAGAAAGAGGCAGAGAGTAGAATGAATGAAGAGACAGAGATTAGAATGGATGAAGAGACAGAGTGTAGAATAGGGAAAGAGGCAGAGGGTAGAATGGGGGAAGTTGCTTAGGGTAGAATGGAGGAAGAGGCATATGGTAGAATGGGGAAAGAGGCATAGAGTAGAATGGGGAAATAGGCATATAGTAGAATGGGGAAAGAGGCAAAGAGTAGAATGGGGAAAGAGGCTTAGGGTAGAATGGAGGAAGAAGCATATGGTAGAATGGGGAAAGAGGCATAGAGTAGAATGGGGAAAGAGGCATAGGGTAGAATGGGGAAAGAGGCATAGGGTAGAATGGGGAAGGAGGCAAAGAGTAGAATGGAGAAGAGGCATAGATGGTGGAATGGGGCAAAGAGTAGCATGGAGAAGAGGCATAGGTGGAATGGGGAAAGAGGCATAGGGTAGAATGGGGAAAGAGGCATAGGGTAGAATGGGGAAAGAGGCATAGGGTAGAATGGGGAAAGAGGCATAGGGTAGAATGGGGAAAGAGGCATAGAGTAGAATGGGGAAAGAGGCATAGGGTAGAATGGGGAAAGAGGCATAGGGTAGATTTGGGAAAGAGGCATAGGGTAGAATGGGGAAAGAGGTATAGGGTAGAATGGGGAAAGAGGCATAGGGTAGAATGGGAAAAGAGGCATAGAGTAGAATGGGGAAGAGGCATAGGGTAGAATGGGGAAAGAGGCATAGGGTAGATTTGGGAAAGAGGCATAGGGTAGAATGGGGAAAGAGGTATAGGGTAGAATGGGGAAGAGGCATAGAGTAGAATGGGGAAAGAGGAATAGAGTAGAATGGGGAAAGAGACATAGAGTTAAATGGGGAAGAGGACGGAAACACATGCACAGAAAAAAAATGCACAGTGACAACAGAGGCAGAGTAGAATGGGGAAAGAGGCATAGGGAAGAATGGGGAAAGAGGCAAAGGGACGAATGGGGAAAGAGGCATAGGGAAGAATGGGGAAAGAGGTAAAGGGAAGAATGGGGAATGAGGCAAGGGAAGAATGGGGAAAGACGTATAGGGTAGAATGGGGAAAGAGGCATAGGGTGGAATGGGGAAAGAGGCATAGGGTAGAATGGGGAAAGAGGCAAAGGGAAGAATGGGGAAAGAGGCAAGGGAAGAATGGGGAAAAAGGCAAAGGAAAGAATGGGGAAAGATTTATAGAGTAGAATGTGGAAAGAGGCATAGAGTAGAATGGGGAAAGAGGCATAGGGTAGAATGGGGAAAGAGGCAAAGGAGTAGAATGGGGAAAGATTTATAGAGTAGAATGTGGAAAGAGGCATAGAGTAGAATGGGGAAAGAGACATAGAGTAGAATGGGGAAAGAGACATAGAGTTAAATGGGGAAGAGGACAGAAACACTTGCACAGAAAAAAAACGCACAGTGACAACAGCATGGGAAGTAAATGTGGGTGTCCATCAAAGTGACAGTTTACACCCCACAGTGTCACCGTTTACACCCCACACAATCACAGTTTACTCCCCACAGTGGCATTATTTACACCCCACAGCAACACAATATTACACCCCATATATCACAGTTTACAACCCACAACATCACAGTTTACACCCCACAGCATCACAGTTTACACCCCACAGCATCACAGTTTACACCCCACAGCATCACAGCTTACACCCCACAGCATCACAGCTTACACCCCACAGCATCACAGTTTACACCCCACAGCATCACAGTTTACACCCCACAATAGGAAAATCATCACAGTTTACACCCCACAGTATTACAGTTTAAATCCCACAGCATCGCAATTTACATCCCACAGCATCACAGTTTAAAACCCACAGGGAAGGTCATCACAGTTTACACCCACAGGGAAGAACATCACAGTTTACACCCCACACGGAAGAACATCACATAATACAATACAAACCCAATCAAACAGCTTTCACTGACACTCTAAAGGGTTTTGGAGGCAGGCCATAACACACACACAGACACACACAACACACACCTCCACAAAATGACCCGCCAAACCACTCTTCTTAAACCTCTACAGGATGAGTGTCCTTAAACCTGGACGGTTGTTGCTAACGTGGGGGGTGCTCCCGGATCCGGGTTAGGTACTCTGTAGAGGTTACCTGGACGGTTGTTGCTAACGTGGGGGGTGCTCCCGGATCCGGGTTAGGTACTCTGTAGAGGTTACCTGGACGGTTGTTGCTAACGTGCGGGGTGCTCCCGGATCCGGGTTAGGTACTCTGTAGAGGTTACCTGGACGGTTGTTGCTAACGTGCGGGGTGCTCCCGGATCCGGGTTAGGTACTCTGTAGAGGTTACCTGGACGGTTGTTGCTAACGTGCGGGGTGCTCCCGGATCCGGGTTAGGTACTCTGTAGAGGTTACCTGGACGGTTGTTGCTAACGTGCGCTAATGTAACTAGAATGACGTTGTAAACAACAGCCATCTTTCCGGGACATAGACATGTCTGATATGGGCAGAAAGCTGAAATTATTCTTAATCTAAATGTAGTGTCCAATTTACAGTAGCTATTACTGTGAGAAAATACCATGCTATTGTTTGAGGAGAGTGTACAACAACAACAACTGTAATCATAGCAACTGGTTTGATACGTTCACCTCTGAAGGTAAATAATGTACTTACATTCAGTAATCTTGCTCTGATTTGTCAACCTGAGGGTCCCAGAGATACAATGTCGCATAGTTTTGTTTGATAAAATCAATTTTTATGTTCAAATGTAGGAACTGGGTTCTACAGTTTGAATCCACTGCTGTCTCTGGCTCCACACCCATCCCACCCGGCCATCTAGATGTGTGAAAGTTAATGTATAAGCTAATGATCCATCATGTATGACATTTCTGGGAGTGTGTAAACTAAAAGATATATATTACCATAGCATTTTTATATGTTCTCTATAGTTAGGTACTTTAACCTGTCTAGGATCAGCGTGGCGCTAGCGGCACACCCCCCCCCCCCCCACTGAAAAACCAGTGCCGCGAAATTCAAAAAAAATATTTTTTTTAAATATTTAACTTTCACACATTAAAGTCCAATACAGCTAATGAAAGACACAGATCTTATGAATCCAGTCAACATTTCCGATTTTTAAAATGTTTTACAGGGAAGACACAATATGTAAAGATGTACATCTATTACCTAAAAACACATTAGCATAATCCACCATCTTTTATTTGTCCACCAACACCAGTAGCCATCACCAATTCGGCTAAACTAAGATATTTATAGCCCCTAACCAACAAAAAAACTCATTAGATGACAGTCTGATAACATATTTATGGTATGGGATAGGTTTTGTTAGAAAAAAGTGCATATTTCAGGTATATGGCATAGTTTACAATTGCACCCACCATCACAAATGGACTAGAATAATTACAATGAGCAACGTGTTTACCTAACTACTAATCATCAAACATTTCGTAAAAATACACAGCATACACGAATCGAAAGACACAGATCCTGTGAATACAGACAATATTTCAGATTTTCTAAGTGTCTTACAGCGAAAACACAATAAATCGTTATATTAGCTTAGCACATAGCAATTAGCAGCCCAGCATTGATTCTAGCCAAAGTGAGCGATAAAAGTCAACATCGCCAAAAGATATTAATTTTTTCACTAACCTTCTCAGAATTCTTCCGATGACACTCCTGTAACATCACATTACAACATGCATATACAGTTTGATCGAAAATGTTTATATTTAGCCACCAAAATCATGGTTAGACAATGTGAAATGTAGACAAGCTGGTAAAGAAAACGTCCTTGCGCCACTTAGACAGTGATCTACTCTTATACATAAATACTCATAAACGTGACTAAAAAATATAGGGTGGACAGGGATTGATAGACAATTTAATTCTTAATACAATTGCGTTATTACATTTTTTAATTTATCCTTACTTTTCAATACAGTTTGCGCCAAGCGAAGCTACGTCAAAAAACATGGCGTCCTAAGCCACTAAAATGTTTCGACAGAAACACGATTTATCATAATAAAAATGTCCTACCTTGAGCTGTTCTTCCATCAGTATCTTGGGCAAAGGATCCTTTCTTGGGAGAAATCGTCTTTTGGTGGAAAGCTGTCCTCTTGCCATGTGGAAATGTCAACTACGTTCGGGATGAACTGAAAAGCGTTCCCAACTTTTCACATCGTTGCAAAAATAAATGTCCCAAAATCGCACTAAACGGATATAAATTGCTATAAAACGCTTTAAATTAACTACTTTGTGATGTTTGTAACTCCTATAACGAGTGAAAAGATGACCGGAGAAATATAACAGGCTAAACTAACGCTTGGAACAGGAGAGGGTCGGTGTCTTCCACGCGCGTTACGCAGCAAGAAAAGACTTGCTAGCTAAAGGTTTTTTTCATTTGTAGGGCCTGTGAACGAGCAATCGAGCCCGTTGGAATCGTCATCACGTAAAGGCATCCAGGGGAAGACGTAAGAAGTGTCCGTATAGTCATAGCAACGACAGTGCCCGTTTAAATGACTTCAGAAAAGTGGCCAACGTTTCTCAAATCTGACTCCATGTCAGGGAAATTGCTGTAGAATGGGCTCTGTTCCACTTAGAGACAAAATTTCAACTCCTATAGAAACTATAGACTGTTTTCTATCCAATAATAATAATAATATGCATATTGTACGATCAAGGATTTTGTGGGAAGCCGTTTAAAAAATTAGCCACATTAGCATAAATAGTCTAAACAGCGCCCCCATCCCCAACAGGTTAACAAGTATCAAATGACCAATTCGGCAGATTTTGGCAAACACCTGGCAGCCTTGATACAACATATTGTGCAGTAATGAAATTCTTCACTGGATTAGTCTGAAACATTGTACACACACTGGTGCCATCTGGTGGCAAAAAATCTAAATGACACCTAGAATCCTATTTGAAAGTATGGCCTTTCTCTTGCATTTCAAAGATGCATGTTTTTCTTTGTAATCTCTTTTACCAGATCTCCTAAATTAATTTCATATTTCCACAAACTTCAAAGTGTTTCCTTTCAAATGGTAACAAGAATATGAATATGCATATTTTAAACCTCTTAAGGATCGTACCCATTTTTTCAATTATTCTTGATATGCATATTCTCTCGCCTGCTTAAGCCAGTAGCCAGCTGCACCAATGTACAGCAAGAAACACCATTCACTTGATATCCTGGTCAGCCTGCAGTCACCCAGCCTAACACAAGGAGTTGCTACAGCACGATGAGCCAAGTAAAGACCCCCCCGGGCCTAACAGTTCCCTAACACGGATGACGCAGGGCCAATTGTGCCCTGTCCTATGGGACTCCCAGTCACGGCCATTCGAGACACAGCCTGGGATCGAACCCGGGTCTGTAGTGACGCCACAAGCACTACAATCCGGTGCGTTAGACCACTACACCACTCAGGAGGCCTGTACACACCTTTTTTATTAATATATTGTACATTTCATCCAAACACACATTTCATGTACACTATTTTTGACATGGCTTGTTCTAAAATGTGTCTATTTCTTAATTCTTGTTGTAGAGTGTATTGTTATCTATTACTGCACGGTTGCAACATAAGCATTTCATTACACCCAAAACAACATTTAGCAAAATATGTGTATGCAACCAATCAAATTAGATGTTTTTATGTATTTGTGTGTCTCTCAATTCATCACACCCTCATTATTAGCTTGCAGCTAGAGACCCCTTAACAGACACCAAGCAATAAACTGGTACATCTGTGAAGGACGGAGAGAGGGGGCAGAGGGGGAGAGAGGAAGTGAGAGAGAGAGAGAGAGAGAGAGAGAGAGAGAGAGAGAGAGAGAGAGAGAGAGAGAGAGAGAGAGAGAGAGAGAGGGAGGGAGAGGGAGAGGGAGAGAGTGAGATAGAGGGAGAGGAAGCGGGAGAAGGAGAAGAACAGCTCACCTACAGGACACATGGTGGAATAACTTGGAGGTGTGTAATAGTTCTTTCAATTAAATTCAAAGTGTTTTATTGGCATGGGAATCATAAGATCACATTGCCAAAGCAAGTGAAATAAACAAAAGTCAAATAAAAAATCTGACAAACTCACAAAAGTTTCAAAGGAACAGAGACATTTCAAATGTCATATTATGTCTATATGTGGTGTTGTAACGATGTGCTAATAGTTAAAGTACAAAAGGGAAAATAAATAAACTTGAATATTTATTTAGAATGGTATTTGTTCTTCACTAGTTTCCCTTTTCGTGTGGCAACAGTTCACATATCGTCTTTCTCTGACACTCCCATGTCTCATCTCCTACCTGCAACTCTGAACCCCCCCCCCGCCCCCTCCCCCTAACACGCCTCCCCCTGCCACTCCTCCCCCTGCAATCCCTCCCCCCTGCAGACCCCCGCCTCCTCCCCCCCAACTCCCTCCCCCTGCCACCCCTCTCCCCGCCTTATAGTGTCAACCTCCACTGACACTATAAAAGAGAGGGATAGAGAGTAAGAAAGAGAGAGAGGGGAGAGACAGAGTACAGCTATGAGGGTCAGGAAATATATGAACCTTTACCTATCTATAATCATGATACTGAACTCCTCATCTCTGAGCCTTCTATTGAACTACTCCTCTGCCTCATCCTCCTCCTCGTCCTGTCGTCTGCGGGAGCATTTCAGTCTGAATGGGATGTACCAGAAGGGTGATGTGATTCTGGGAGGTCTGTTTGAGGTCCACTACTTCACTGTGTTCCCTGAGCTATCTTTCACATCAGAACCCCAGCAGCTCTACTGTGAGGGGTGAGTATTCATCTACTGGACTGGACTGGATGTGTGTCTGCACCTCTCCTAAAAAGGACAGATAGACATCCCTACTATAAGATGCCTCATTATGATCAGTGTTAACCAACCCTGGTCCCGGAGACCTACTGGGTTCTTGTTACATTGGTGAATAGTACATTGTTGAATAGTACATTGCGTTTCAAAATATATGTGAATTAATTGTGTGTATTCCATTGTTTTCAATCATTATTCATATTTTCTAAGCAAATGTATCTTTAAGATAAAGCTATTTTATTATCTATCCTTGACAAAAGTAATTTGTTTTCTCCTCTCAACCCCTTAAGACAACACTTTCTCACACACACCCCTTAAAATGTGCACAGGGTTCAACACCTCTAGAGCGATTTAAAACATTTACAAATTGATTGAATGTTCCTTTTCAGTTTTACCAGTTCTGGTTTCCAGCAGGCCCAGACTATGGCGTTTGCTGTAAATGAGATCAACAGAGACCCTGACCTTCTGCCAAACATCACGCTCGGATACCAGCTCTACGACAACTGCCTGAAGCTGGGAGTATCGCTCCGTGCTGCCATGTCATTGGCCAGTGGGACAGAGAAAGAGTTCTTATTGGATGAGACTTGTTCTGGGCCACCCCCGGTGCTAGGGATTGTGGGAGACCCAGGGTCCACACACTCCATCGCCATCTCCAGTGTCCTAGGGCTGTTCCGGGTTCCCATGGTAAATCAGAAAGAATAGAAAGATGACAACACTATTGTAAATGTCCTTCTTGTATTCCAAATCCCCACTTTGAGTGAGAAACAGCATGTTTAGGTCTTAATGTGTCCAGGCATGAAACCTTTCTATTTCATTAATTCATTGAAGAAAAAATAAATAATCATTGTATATTTCTCTCCCTCAGGTGAGTCACTACTCCACTTGTTCCTGTCTAAGCAACCGGGGAAAATACCCATCCTTCTTCAGAACCATCCCCAGTGACGCCTTCCAGGTCTGTCTCTAAGAAGGCTACAATGACATGATTAGACAGTGAACCGTCAGCTCCCATGTATACTCACTATACACTTTATACTGTGTAATGGCATAACAGTTAAATAAAAGGTTCAATAATAAAAAATAAATAAAGCTTAGATAAGGTTAAATAAAAGGTGACAAAAATAATGTATGTAGTTTATGTTGATCACTCTATACTCACCAGTCTCTGTAATAACATCAGTAATGTCTAATCTCTGTTGATGTGATCTCAGGTGCGAGCCATGATCCAGATCCTACGTCGGTTGGGTTGGACCTGGGTGGGACTGGTGTTCAGTGATGATGACTACGGAGTTCATGCTGCCCGGTCCTTCCAGTCAAGCCTGGCCGAGTCAGGGGGCTGTGTGGCCTATTCCCAGGTGTTGCCCAAAGACAACCGCCCCACAGAGCTGCAGAGGATCGTGGGAGAGATCAAGAGCTCCTCTGCTCGTGTGGTGGTGGTGTTCTCCAATGAGGCCTACCTGCTCCCTCTGGTGGACGAGGTTCAGAGATGATTTTATCTTGACGGTTCATCTAAACTAACACTCACAATACATTCACATTTTAGTATCAGAGGCTCTAATCCAGAGAGATTTACAGTTTATAATAATAATATTAGTAATACCATTTAGCAGATGCTTTTATCCAAAGCAACTTACAGTCAGTGATGTGTGATTATATGTTACGTATGGGTGACCCTGGACAATTAGTTACTGCATCCATCCTAAGTTATCTAGGGGGGGAAATCACATATCACAGTCATAGTAAGTAAATGTTTTCCTCAAATACATTCTACAAACATTATTACAGCCATAACAGCTGTAGGATGTTACCCCTCTCACAAACACAGCATTACAGCATATTACGATTGTGGTGTTCTTGATGCCAAGATTATAAAATATAAAACCCGTTTTACAAGGTGGTGGTGCAGAATGTGAAGGGTCTCCAGTGGATTGCCAGTGAAGCCTGGAGCACTTCCTCTGTGTTTCACACCCTCCGTCTCATGCCATACCTGGGGGGTACCCTGGGTATCGCCATCCGTCGTGGAGAGATACCCGGACTCAGGGACTACCTGCTTAGCATCCGCCCCGATGACCAACTTGCCAATAACCCCGGAAAAAATATGGTGAAGTAGTTTGTTGTCTTTTAACTCTAACCATTTAATTACTTTATAAATTATGTTTAAAACATTTAAAAGGCTACTTTGCCTATAAATACTACAATACTGAAGAAAAAAACTAGTTTCCTCTATAACATTTCTTTCTCTGTTCTGGTAAGGTGAGACAGTTCTGGGAGGCTGTGTTTGGGTGCAGGTTGGAGCCCCCAGGAGGTTGGGTGGAGGCTGGGGGTGATGTATGTACAGGTCAGGAGGACCTGAGGGATGTGGAGACTAACTATGGGGACGTGTCTGAGCTCAGGCCGGAGTATAACGTGTATAAGGCAGTGTACGCCCTGGCCCATGCCCTGCATGACCTACTGCAGTGTGTGCCAGAGAGAGGACCTTTCAGTGGGAACCGCTGTGCCAGTCTACAGAGATTTGAGCCCTGGCAGGTGGGACACACACACACACGCACACACAAACAGATGCAGACGTACACTTTGCCAACTGTTTACTTCTGTTTCCTGTTTTCTTAGTCAAGGTCCCCTGACTTCATACTGTCTTTTGTCTACATAATCTCCTCCTCTTTCCTCTTTTCCTCTGTTCCCTCCATCCCTCCATCCCCCTCCTCTAACCAGCTGGTCCATTACCTGGAGAGGGTTAACTTCACCACAGGGTTTGGCGATCGCATTTCTTTCGATGATAACGGGGACGCCCTGGCCATCTATGACATCATGAACTGGGCGTGGCTCCAGGACGGGAGCGTTCAGGTGGAGACTGTGGGTGTGATCGACGAATCAGCCCCAGCAGGACAAGAGCTGACATTGGACGAGGACAGAATTTTCTGGAATTTTGAGTCAAAAAAGGTTATTTGTAAAGTTATACAGTTATATAGCATATTTCACTACTGCAACAGAAACAGTGTAAACTTATATCAGTGGAGGGCAAAGAAGCAGTAAATATGGGAGTATAAATATGTGCGTATAAATGTCTGGTATTCTCACTCCTAGGTCATCATTGTAAATAAGAATTTGTTCTTTAACTGACTTGTCTAGTTAAATAAAGGTTAAATCCCCCCTCTCCTTCGTCCTTATAGCCCCCACGATCAGTGTGCAGTGAGAGCTGTCCCCCAGGCACCCGTGTAGCCAGGAAGAAGGGGGAGCCTGTTTGCTGCTTCAACTGCATCTCCTGTGCTGAGGGAGAGGTCAGCAACACAACAGGTCAGTGAACTGAATATTATTTAAAGAATTTGAGGGTGGTTTGGGGCTAATGAAACGGTTTTCCACATTTGCTTTGTCTGTCTTTTTGTCAGACTCGGCCAAGTGCTCGAGATGTCCAGAGGACTTCTGGTCCAGCCCGGAGCGTGACCTCTGCGTCCCTAAGGGGGTTGAGTTCCTCTCCTACCAGGAATCACTGGGCATCTCCTTGATGACCGCCTCGTTGTTAGGAGCCCTCATCTGTGCAGTGGTCCTCGGAATCTTCACCCGCTACCGGAACACGCCTGTTGTCAAGGCCAACAACTCTGAGCTGAGCTTTCTGCTTCTGCTGTCACTCAAACTCTGCTTCCTGTGCTCGCTGCTGTTCATTGGCCGGCCCCGGCTGTGGACGTGTCAGCTGAGGCATGCAGCATTTGGTATCAGCTTTGTTCTCTGTGTCTCCTGTATACTGGTGAAGACAATGGTGGTGCTGGCTGTGTTTAGGACCTCTAAGCCCGGGGGCAATGCCAGCCTGAAGTGGTTTGGTGCTGGGCAGCAGAGAGGAACAGTCCTGGTTCTCACCTCATTCCAGGCTGCTATCTGCACAGCCTGGCTGGTTTCAGCCTCTCCAACTCCACACAAAAACACGCGCTACCATAATGATAAGATTGTATATGAGTGTGTGGTGGGGTCGGTAGCAGGGTTCGGAGCGTTGTTAGGCTACATCGGCCTCCTGGCGTTCCTTAGCTTCTTCTTGGCTTTCCTGGCCAGGAACCTTCCAGACAACTTCAACGAGGCCAAGTTCATCACCTTCAGCATGCTGATCTTCTGTGCCGTGTGGATCTCCTTCGTCCCTGCCTACGTCAGCTCTCCTGGGATGTACGCAGACGCTGTGGAGATATTCGCCATCTTAGCTTCCAGCTTTGGCCTCCTGGTGGCTCTGTTCGGCCCAAAGTGTTACATCATCCTGCTGAGGCCAGAGAGGAACACCAAGAAGGCTCTGATGGGCCGGGCCACAACCAAAACATAGGGAGAATCTCAATTTAATTTCCTTGATTCCTCACGTCCTCTCTCCTGGCACTCTTCTCAAAACCCATTGGATGAGAAGGTTAGGGGGAGCGGGATATCTAACCTTCTCATTCATTGGGTTTTGAAAAGGAGACCGAGGTAAGAGGAAACAAGGAATCATAGAAATTAAATTGAGATTCTCCCATAGGCTCAATACCATAACAACAGTTTACAGTGGATTCCTCTCCTTGTCTTCTTCACGTCCTCTGCGCTGATCTGATATATGAACACTAGGTAGAGGTACAATGCCTGCTAGGGATTTGCTTCACACTCTTTCATGCAAAGAAAGGAAAGGAGACATGTATAGTAACAGAGTATGATGGTCTCAAATAGTTTGAAGTAGCTCCTTTTAGTTTCCACTTCTGTTTGTAGTGTGATGGCATTAAATCAAATCAAATCAAAGAGATTTTATCGTTCTGTTAGTACCCTGGTGATGTGTAATTGATTATAATCATGATGTTCTGTGACTAAATATTAATCACATAATAAATTATTTTTTTCCTTGGGCTGTTAAAAGTAGGCTTTTGATTTATTTACTTTGTCTATGTGTGTGGCTTAAATCTTCTAAGGGATAGGTTATCCCAGATAAGTGGGTTTCTGCATCGAAAGGCTTTTGATTGAATCCTCACATGGTGTGGAACATCGTAACTTCTCTGTTCCTTCAAAGGGATTCTGCTGCCACACTCATTCAACCATGAATTAATAATTAATTAATACAAATATTCATTTAATAAAATATTCTGGCTTTTAAAGGAGTTGCTTGAATGTGTTTTAATTGAACTGTTGAAATTTATATTTTATTAGATATTTTATTAAAATGTGTCATATGAGATTACAGAATTACCTCATATTATGTGAAAGGAATAACAACATTTTTAATTAACCATATCTAATTAAAATGATTGGTTTTCAGAACTGAATTTCAGGGGAGAAATGGATGTCATTAAAGTCTATTGATGATGGTAAAGAAGAGTCATGTTGTGATTCAGAGGAAGATTTACTAAGTGGTGACTCACTGTTGATTCAATGTAGACTCACTGTTGACTCACTATTGAATCATTAGAAACATACAATTTCAGCAGGGTAGGAATGTCCTGTTCATTAGGTATTGTCTGTTAACTAAATAACTTGCTTGTAAATATTAAACAATGTATCATGTCATTCTTTGTTAAGTATTTAACATACAAAACAATAGTGAGATGGTGTGATTAACTAAACACAATGAAAACTATATTTGGACATCATGTGTTTCTTGGTGGTTTCTAATTGGACATCATGTGTTTCCTGGTGGTTTCTAATTGGACATCATGTGTTTCTTTGTGGTTTCTAATTGGATATCATGTGTTTCTTGGTGGTTTCTAATTGGATATCATGTGTTTCTTGGTGGTTTCTAATTGGACATCATGTGTTTCTTGGTGGTTTCTATTTTGACATCATGTGTTTCTTGGTGTTTCTCTCTGGTCTCAGGAGGATGATGTAACACTTTGGCGTGAAGATGCAGAGCAGTAACCCAAAGCTGGAAGCTAAGATGGCGAATATCTCCACAGCGTCTGCGTACTTCCCAGGAGAGCTGATGTAGGCAGGGACGAAGGAGATCCACACGGCACAGAAGATCAGCATGCTGAAGGTGATGAGCTTGGCCTCGTTGAAGTTATCTGGGAGTTTCCTGGCCAGGAAGGTTAAAAGGAGACAGAGGGAAACCGACCACAGGGCCAACCTCACACTCCAGGACGACCTTTAACCCCTTGAGGCCTAGGTCACGGTAAGGCAGAGGAGAGCTCACGGACAGCCACGCGGCTGATGATCACCTGCGTATACAAACACAATTTACTTATCTTATAAATTATTGATTAATTCAGTTAGGTGACACTGGTAAAGAGGAAGACACTCCCTCTCTGCTGACCGGGTCCAAAACACCTCATCAGCTGCCCAGCACCGGGCCTGGCTGAGCGGAAACACAATGGTCTTGACCAGTAGGCAGGAGAGGCAGAGCACGAAGATGACCACAAATGCTGCCTGGCGGATCTGACACGCCCACACAGAGGGATGGCCAATGAACACCAAGAAACACAGGAAGCAGAACTTGAGTGACAGGAGAAGCAGGAAGCTCAGCTCCGAATTGTTGGCCCCCGCACCTGGAAGGGTTACACACACATGGTACCATAGAAGAATTCTCAATTTGATCCCATTCAACACTTTATTAAAGCTCTTACCAGAGGGGTGTGGCGGTGGTACACAAAGAACATAAACACAGCCACTGTTGTCACAGTGCCGCACACGGCAACAGTGGTCAGGGTGACGCCCATGACGTCGTTGAAAGAGAGGAACTCGAGCTGACGAGGGACGCAGGCGGTCCGATGGCTGTTGGACCAGAACTCCAAAGGACAGCGGTCACATTGCATAGAGCCTGGGAGATTGAACTAATTACTATAATGACTGAAAAGTATCATTCATTATTCAGTCTAATAAGTCTTTAAACTTTTTGAGGATCTCGACAACTTCCGGTGAAATTGCAGAGCGCGAAATTCTTTATGGCAAAAGCGATTATCTGAGGACAGCACCCCACATACAAAAGCATTAAAAGCACTGCATTCACCCTCAAAACAGCCTCAATTCGTTGGGGGCATGGACTCTACAAGGTGTCGAAAGCATTCCACAGGGATGCTGGTCCATGTTGACTCCAACGCTTCCCACAGTTGTGTCAAGTTGGCTGGATGTCCTTTGAGTGGTGGATCAGTCTTGATACACACGGGTAACTATTGAGCGTGAAAAACCCAGCAGCATTGCAGTTCTTGACACAAACGGGTGTTCCTAGCACCTACAACCATACCACGTTCACAATCTTTTGTCTTGCACATTCACCCTCTGAATGGCCAATATACACAATCCATGTCTCAATTTTCTCAAGGCTTAAAAAATATTTAAGCTGTCATCATTGGAAAAAGTGGCTACTTTGAAGAATCTCAAAAATAAAATATATTTTGATTTGTTTAACAATTTTTTGGTTACTACATGATTCATGTGTTTATTCATAATTTTGATGTCTTCACTATTATTCTACTGTCACGATCGTCTTTACGTGAATGAGTGGACCAAGGGAAATACATGAGTGAGGGAAATACATCTTCCTTTTTATTTGACGAAGACGTAACACGAAACGAAACACTCTTACAAAACTATAAACGACCGTGAACCTATAAACGAAAGTGCACACACAAGCTACTAACGTTCAACATAGACAATTACCCACAAAAGCCTACTGCCTATGGCTGCCTTAAATATGGCTCCCAATCAGAGACAATGAATGACAGCTGTCTCTGATTCAGAACCATTCAGGCAACCATAGACTTACCTAGACACCTACACTCAACACAAACCCATACACTCTACCAAAACCCCCTATACCATACAACCACCCCAGACGAGACAACTATACACAAACATCCCCCCTGTCACACCCTGACCTAACCAAAATATTACAGAAAACAAATATAACTAAGGCCAGGGCGTGACATCTAAAATGTAGAAAAATAGCAAAAAGAAACAAAAACCTTTGAATGAGTAGGTGTGTCTAAACTTTTGACTCAAATACAAATCTTACATTCAGCTATTAAAGACTACCAAAACCCACTGGATTCTCCGATTACACTGAATGAACTACAAGACAAAATACAATCCCTAACAACCCAAAAAGGCCTGTGGGGTTGATGGTATCCTAAATGAAATGATAAAATATACAAACCACAAATTCAAATTGGCTATACTTAAACTCTAACATCATCCTCTGCTCTGGAAAATTTCCCAATATTTGGAACCAAGGAATGATCACTCCAATCCACAAAAGTAAAGACAAATTTGACCCCAATAACTACCGCGGGATATACGTCAACAGCAACCTTGGGAAAATCCTCTGCATTATCGTAAACAGCAGACTCCTACATTTCCTACATAAGGAACGCCGATGGTGTTTCAACAAAGTTATAGATCAAGCTGCAGCATGTTCAGACGAATCCGTTAAGGCGGGTTTTGGAGCTCTATGTGATGTCTGTGATTTTCTGAACTCACACACAAACACACACACACACATACACACACACACACACACACACACACACACACACACACACACACACACACACACACACACACAGTCAATGCGGAGTGACACAGTGTGAGGCTTACCGATACACAGAGCCTGCAATAGTTACCTGCGTTCAAACTATTAACCTGTTCGTCAGACCTATAGCTCTGAAACTTTATATACATGTTCTAGAGCTTAAGTTGATAGTGCATAGTGAGCTATGTGGCTCTAGAAGGTTCTCAGGCCGATAAACAGCCTTGTACATTTGCAATGACTTCAATTCTTTTTGATCAACGCGAAAATGACGACATTTAGAAAAGTCCCAGAATCACAAGAGTAGGTGCACTGAAACTGTCTCGGGCCATAGAGACGGACCCTAAAGTTCCTGTACGATAGCTCATTTGGGAACATCTTAGAATCGTCTTCCTCTTCCTCTCTCCCCTACAGCAAGAAGAAAAGACAGAAAGAGTGTGAAGGAGGAAGGAGAAGTAGAATGGAGGAAGAGGCAGAGAGTAGAATGGAGGAAGAGGCAGAGTGTAGAATGGAGGAAGAGGCAGAGAGTAGAATGGAGGAAGAGGCAGAGAGTAGAATGGAGGAAGAGGCAGAGAGTAGAATGGAGGAAGAGGCAGAGAGTAGAATGGAGGAAGAGGCAGAGGGTAGAATGGAGGACGAGGCAGAGTAGAATGGAGGAAGAGGCAGAGAATAGAATGGATAAAGAGACAGAGAGTAGAATGGAGGAAGAGACAGAGAGTAGAATGGAGGAAGAGGCAGAGAGTAGAATGGATAAAGAGACAGAGTAGAATGGAGGAAGAGACAGAGTAGAATGGAGGAAGAGGCAGAGTAGAATGGGGAAAGAGGCAGAGTTGAATGGAGGAAGATGCAGAGTTGACTGGAGGAAGAGGCAGAGTTGAATGGAGGAAGAGGCAGAGTAGAATGGAGGAAGATGCAGAGTTGAATGGAGGAAGAGGCAGAGTTGAATGGAGGAAGAGGCAGAGTAGAATGGAGGAAGAGGCAGAGTAGAATGGAGGAAGAGGCAGAGTAGAATGGAGGAAGAGGCAGAGGTGAATGGAGGAAGAGGCAGAGAGTAGAATGGAGGAAGAGGAAACATGCACAGAAACTAACGCACAGTGACAACAGCATGGGAAGTAAATGGGAGTGTCCATCAAAGTGACAGTTTACACCCCACAGTGTCACAGATTACATCCCACAGCATCACAGGTACACCCCACAGCATCACAGTTATTAACAAGATGTTTATCTTTCATTTGCTGTATTGGACTTGTTAATGTGTGAAAGTTACATATTTAAAAAAACAATAATTGAATTTCCCACGCTGCCTTTTCAGTGGAATGTTGTCACATGTTCCGCTAGCGGAACGCATGTCCTAGAAAGGTTAAAGTGATTAGTGATACATTTATTACATCACATTTTGTATTATTAACCTCTCTGGGATAGTGGGACGCTTGCGTCCCAACTGGCCAATAGCCAGGGAAAATGTAGAGCCCCAGATTCAAAAAAATTATATAAAATCAAACTTTCATTAACCTGTTGGGGATGGGGGCGCTGTTTAGACTATTTATGCTAATGTGGCTAATTTTTTAAACGGCTTCCCACAAAATCCTTGATCGTACAATATGCATATTATTATTATTATTGGATAGAAAACAGTCTATAGTTTCTATAGGAGTTGAAATTTTGTCTCTAAGTGGAACAGAGCCCATTCTACAGCAATTTCCCTGACATGGAGTCAGATTTGAGAAACGTTGGCCACTTTTCTGAAGTCATTTAAAAGGGCACTGTCGTTGCTATGACTATACGGACACTTCTTACGTCTTCCCCTGGATGCCTTTACGTGATGACGATTCCAACGGGCTCGATTGCTCGTTCACAGGCCCTACAAATGAAAAAAACCTTTAGCTAGCAAGTCTTTTCTTGCTGCGTAACGCGCGTGGAAGACACCGACCCTCTCCTGTTCCAAGCGTTAGTTTAGCCTGTTATATTTCTCCGGTCATCTTTTCACTCGTTATAGGAGTTACAAACATCACAAAGTAGTTAATTTAAAGCGTTTTATAGCAATTTATATCCGTTTAGTGCGATTTTGGGACATTTATTTTTGCAACGATGTGAAAAGTTGGGCACGCTTTTCAGTTCATCCCGAACGTAGTTGACATTTCCACATGGCAAGAGGACAGCTTTCCACCAAAAGACGATTTCTCCCAAGAAAGGATCCTTTGCCCAAGATACTGATGGAAGAACAGCTCAAGGTAGGACATTTTTATTATGATAAATCGTGTTTCTGTCGAAACATTTTAGTGGCTTAGGACGCCATGTTTTTTGACGTAGCTTCGCTTGGCGCAAACTGTATTGAAAAGTAAGGATAAATTAAAAAATGTAATAACGCAATTGTATTAAGAATTAAATTGTCTATCAATCCCTGTCCACCCTATATTTTTTAGTCACGTTTATGAGTATTTATGTATAAGAGTAGATCACTGTCTAAGTGGCGCAAGGACGTTTTCTTTACCAGCTTGTCTACATTTCACATTGTCTAACCATGATTTTGGTGGCTAAATATAAACATTTTCGATCAAACTGTATATGCATGTTGTAATGTGATGTTACAGGAGTGTCATCGGAAGAATTCTGAGAAGGTTAGTGAAAAAATTAATATCTTTTGGCGATGTTGACTTTTATCGCTCACTTTGGCTAGAATCAATGCTGGGCTGCTAATTGCTATGTGCTAAGCTAATATAACGATTTATTGTGTTTTCGCTGTAAGACACTTAGAAAATCTGAAATATTGTCTGTATTCACAGGATCTGTGTCTTTCGATTCGTGTATGCTGTGTATTTTTACGAAATGTTTGATGATTAGTAGTTAGGTAAACACGTTGCTCATTGTAATTATTCTAGTCCATTTGTGATGGTGGGTGCAATTGTAAACTATGCCATATACCTGAAATATGCACTTTTTTCTAACAAAACCTATCCCATACCATAAATATGTTATCAGACTGTCATCTAATGAGTTTTTTTGTTGGTTAGGGGCTATAAATATCTTAGTTTAGCCGAATTGGTGATGGCTACTGGTGTTGTGGGACAAATAAAAGATGGTGGATTATGCTAATGTGTTTTTAGGTAATAGATGTACATCTTTACATATTGTGTCTTCCCTGTAAAACATTTTAAAAATCGGAAATGTTGACTGGATTCATAAGATCTGTGTCTTTCATTAGCTGTATTGGACTTTAATGTGTGAAAGTTAAATATTTTAAAAAAATATTTTTTTTTAATTTCGCGGCACTGGTTTTTCAGTGGGGGGGGGGGGGTGTGCCGCTAGCGCCACGCTGATCCTAGACAGGTTAACCTGTTGAGGCTGGGGGCGCTGTTGTCACTATTTATGGTAATCGTGTAATTTTTGAAACGGCTTCCTACAAAATTCTTGATCGTACAATATGCATATTATTATTATTATTGGATAGAAAACAGTCTATAGTTTCTATAGGAGTTGAAATTTTGTCTCTAAGTGGAACAGAACCCATTCTACAGCAATTTCCCTGAGATGGAGTCAGATTTCAGAAATGTTGGCCCCTGATCTGGAGTCAGTTAAAAGGCCACTGTTATTGCTATGAGTATACGGACACTGCTTACGTCTTCCCCTGGATGCCTTTACGTGATGACGATTTGAATGGGGTCGATTGCGCGTTCACAGGCACTATAAATTAAAAAACCCTGTAGCTAGTCACTCTTATGGAGCTGCGTCATGCGCCTGGAGGACACCGACCCGCACCTGTTCCAAGCATTAGTGTTGGGAGTAATCTTTCTCCGGTCATGTTAAGACTCGTTATAGGAGTTAAAAACATCATAAGGTAGTTAATTTAAAGCGTTTTATAGCAATTTATATCCGTTTAGTGCGATTTTGGGACATTTATTTCTGAAACGCTGTGAATCGCTGGGCACGCTTCCAGTTCATGCTGAACGCAGTTGGCATTGCCACATGGCAAGAGGACAGCTTTCCACCAAAAGACGATTAGACCCAAGAAAGGATCCTTTGCCCAAGATACTGATGGAAGAACAGCTCAAAGTAGGAAATTTTTATTATGATAAATCGTGTTTCTGTCGAAAAATGTTAGTGGCTTAGGACGCCATGTTTTTTGACGTAGCTTCGCTTGGCGCAAACTGTATTGAAAAGTAAGGATAATTTAAAAAATGTAATTCTGCGATTGTATTAAGAATTAAATTGTCTATCAATCGCTGTCCACCCTATATTTTTTAGTCACGTTTATGAGTATTTATGTATACGAGTAGATCACTGTCTAATATGGCGCAAGGACATTTTCTCACCAGCTGGGCTACTTTCCCCATTGTCTAACCATGATTTTGGTGGCTAAATATGCACATTTTCGAACAAACTGTATATGCATGTTGTAATGTGATGTTACAGGGGTGTCATCTGAAGAATTCTGAGAAGGTTAGTGAAAAAAATAATATATTTTGGCGATGTTTACGTTATCGCTCACTTTGGCTAGAATTAATGCTGGGGTAATGTTTGCACATGTGCTATGCTAATATAACGATTTATTGTGTTTTCGCTGTAAGACACTTAGAAAATCTGAAATATTGTCTGTATTCACAGGATCTGTGTCTTTCGATTAGTGTATGCTGTGTATTTTTACGAAATGTTTGATGATTAGTAAGTAGGTAAACACGTTGCTCTATGTAGTTATTCTAGTCCATTTGTGACGGTGGGTGCAATTGTAACCTATGCCATCTACCTGAAATATGCACATTTTTCTAACAAAACCTATCCCATACCATAAATATGTTATCAGACTGTCATCTGATGAGTTTTTTTCTTGGTTAGGGGCTATAAATATCTTAGTTTAGCCGAATTGGTGATAGCTACTGGTGTTGGTGGACAAATAAAAGATGGTGGATTATGCTAATGTGTTTTTAGGTAATAGATTTACATCTTTACATATTGTGTCTTCCCTGTAAAACATTTTAAAAATCGGACATGTTGGCTGGATTCACAAGATCTGTGTCTTTCATTAGCTTTATTGGACTTTAATGTGTGAAAGTTAAATATTTAAAAAAAATATTTTTTTTGAATTTCGCGGCTCTGCCTTTTCAGTGGGGGGGGGGGGGGGAGTGCCGCTAGCGGCACCCTCATCCTAGACAGGTTAAACAGCCCTCACTAACATTGAGTGGCTGCTGCCAACATACTGACTCAAATCTCCAGCCACTTTAAAACTTCTCTAGGATAGGGGGCAGAGTTTTCACTTAGGGAAAAATAGCGTGCCCAATTTCAACTTCGTTCTACTCATCCCCAGAATATAAGATATGCATATTATTAATATATTTGGATAGAAAACACTCTGAAGTTTCTAAAACTGTTTGAATCATATCTGTAAGTATAACAGAACTTATGTAGCAGGCAAAACCCTGAGGACTAACCTTTTTTTTTTTAAGTCACTGTCTGTTCAATGAGGTTTTATGAGCAGGCCAGATTTCTAATCACTCTACTCTCAGTTCCTACTGCTTCCACTGGTGACACCAGTCTTGGGAAATAGGTTGAGGTTATTCATTTGTGAAATGAAGAAGAAGGACACCAGGAAGTAGAGTAATGTCTTGTGTACTGTTTGAGAGTTGCACAAGACTAGAAAAGTAGCGTTAGTTTGTTGATCTCCTGTATTGAAAACAGATTGACCCGTCTTCAATTTGATCGATTATTAACGTTTACAAATACCTTAAGTTGTATTACAAAAGTACTTTGAAATGTTTTGGCAAAGTTTAGAGGTAATTTTTTAGATATTTTGTAGTGACTTTGCGCTTATTGGAAGCTGTTTTTTTCTGGTACAAAGGCGCCAAATAAATGGACAATTTGGACATATATGGACGGAATTAATCGAACAAAAGGACCACTTGTGATGTTTATGGAACATATTGGAGTGCCAACAAAAGAATCTCGTCAAAGGTAATGCATGTTTTATATTTTATATCTGCGTTTTGAAATAGGCTACACTCTCTTTGTTGACATTGTTCTATCATAAGATAATAGCCTCTTATGCTTTCGCCGAAAAGCCTTTTTGAAATCTGACATGTTGGCTGGATTCACAATGAGTGTAGCTTTAATTTGGTATCTTATATGTGTGATTTAACAGTCTGATGGCCTTGAGATATAAGCTGTTTTTCAGTCTCTCGGTCCCAGCTTTGATGCACCTCTACTGACCTCACCTTCTGGATGATAGTGAGGTGAACAGGCAGTGGCTCGGGTGGTTGTTGTCCTTGATGATCTTTTTGGCCTTTCTTTGATATCAGGTTCTGTAGGTGTCATGGAGGGCAGGTAGTTTGCCCCCGGTGATGCGTTGTGCAGACCTCACTACCCTCTGGAGAGCCTTACGGTTGTGGGCAGAGCAGTTGCCGTACTAGGAGGTGATACAGCCTGACAGGATGCTCTCGATTGTGCATCTGAAAAAGTTTCTGAGTGTTTTTGGTGACAAGCCAAATTTCTTCAGCCTCCTGAGGTTGAAGAGGCGCTGTTGCGCCTTCTTCACCACGCTGTCTGTGTGACTGGACCATTTCAGTCAAGGTTGTGTGTGATGTGTACGTCGAGGAACTTAAAACGTTCCACCTTCTCCACTACTGTCCCGTCAATGTGGATAGGGGGGGTGCTCCCTCTGCTGTTTCCTGAAGTTCACAATCATCTCCTTTGTTTTGTTGACGTTGAGTGTCAGGTTACTTTCCTGACACCACACTCCGAGGGCCCTCACCTCCTCCCTGTAGGCTGTCTCGTCATTGTTGGTAATCAAGCCTACCACTGTAGTGTCGTCTGTAAACTTGATGATTGAGTTGGAGGCGTGCAAGGCCACGCAGTCATGGGTGAACAGGGAGTACAGGAGAGGGCTGAGAATGCAACCTTGTGGGGCCCAGTGTTGAGGATCAGCGGGGTGGAGATTTTGTTACCTACCCTCACCACCTGGGGGCGGCCCTTTAGAAAGTCCAGGACCCAGTTGCACAGGGCGCGTCGAGACCCAGGGTCTCGAGCTTAATGACGAGTTTGGAGGGTACTATGATGTTAAATGCTGAGCTGTAGTCAATGAACAGTATTCTTACATAGGTATTCCTCTTGTCTAGATGGGTTAGGGCAGTATGATTGTGTCGTCTGTGGACCTATTGGGGTGGTAAGCAAATTGGAGTGGGTCTAGGGTGTCAGGTAGGGTGAAGGTGATATGATCCTTGACTAGTCTCTCAAAGCATTTCATGATGACGGAAGTGAGTGCTACGGGGAAATAGTCGTTTAGCTCAGTTACCTTAGCTTTCTTGGGAACAGGAACAATGGTGGCTCTCTTGAAGAATGTGGGAACAGCAGACTGGGATGGGGATTGATTGAATATGTCCGTAAACACACCAGCCAGCTGGTCTGCGCATGCTCTGAGGACGCATCTAGAGATGCCGTCTGGGCCGGCAGCCTTGCGAGGGTTAACCTCTAACGCCTCCCTAACCCGGATCCGGGATCCCCCCCAACACAAAAGCTGACTAGCATAGCCTAGCCTAAAGTTACAGGGATATCATAAAATAAAATGTTCATGAAATCACAAGTCCAAGACACCAGATGAAAGGTACACATCTTGTGAATCAAGCCAACATGTCCGATTTTTAAAATGTTTTACAGGGAAGACACAATATGTAAATCTATCAGCTAATCACGTTAGCAAAAGACACCAATATTCTTACTCCTTCAGTTTATGACTCCATCAGTAGCTATCACAAATTCGGCCAAATAAAGATATAAATAGCCACTAACCAAGAAACAACCTCATCAGATGACAGTCTGATAAGAACATTCCTGAGGTGAAAATGTGTTTCTAACCTTAACGGTTCTCTCTCTGTCTCCCAAAAGCAAATGAAATTGACATTGAGGTCAAAAGGTCATTTGTGTCCGTTCTCTTGTAACGGTCGCTGCGCTCAGACCGAGCGAGCTACGGTCAAGCGTTGCATCCCGTTGAACTCGGCAAAAGTAAAGACTTATTATCACTGAAGTAGGCTTTTACAGAATCCTGAGTTTTAAGTCTTTATGTTAAAAATTGACTGATCTACATAGGGTTGAATGCAGTGATTTTCAAAATTGCAAGTCATGTATATCTGGACACTTTTTAGGGTGATTTAACCACTTCCGGTTGCTCTAGGAAGCTTAGAATCGACACAAGTAGACCTCATGGTGGCCTGATGGACTGACATCAAAGACAGGTTCATAAGACATTCATAACCCACATAGGCTTCAGGGTGAATTTAGAGGTGCAGTCAATGTATTCCAATGGGGAGACATGTCATAGTAAACTGTTTGATGTAAACACCTTCTTTTAACTGTCAAGGGTTAATGCCACAAGGTCAAGGTTAGGCTTGCACAGTTCGGGAGGATCTTAGGATTGTTCCTGAGGTGAAATTGTGCTTCTAACCTTAACGGTTCTCTCTCTGTCTCCCAAAAGCAAATAAATTGACATTGAGGTCAAAGGGTCATCCGTGTCCGTCTTCTTGTAACGGTCGCTGCGCTCAGAACGAGCGAGCTACGGTCAAGCGGGGCATCTCGTTGAACTCGGCACGGCCTGGAGATAATAGTAATGCCTTTGCAGGCTTTGTGTGTCTTTAAGCACCGTACTTTTTCACTCCATCCTTCCTTTTGTGTGTTTGTGTGAGAGAGCTTTTCTTTGACATCTGTTGGGAAAAATGACTGATTACAGTTCATGAGGGTTGTCTAATCACACAAGTGAAGTTTTGAAAAGATCTGACCTTATTACCCTTCAAACCTGACCCTATGGCACCATTTTAAGGCACTTCCAGTTGACATAGGAAGCTGAAAGTGAACACATACCCGCCTTGGGGTAGGCTCTTATATAATATTGAGTTTTAAGTCTTTATGTTAAGAACTGACTTATTTAAAGAGGGTTAAATGAGTGTGTGTTATTTCATAAAATCACATAAAATCACAGGATTCTCGCAGAGCTTCGAAACCCACTTTAAAAATGTACGTCTGAACACACTGCAACTGGATCTGTGATTTTTGGGATTAAAAAAAATCCTCTTTGTGAACATCACCAAACGGTCAATGTACGATTTCTCTTAAATTAAATTACGATAGATAAATGGCTGGTTCTTTTTTTCCTGACACAGTATGCTTATGTACTTTGACGTGAAGCGGTCAAATAGCACCCTACTTTGCTTTTTTGACCTTTAGCCCCAGAAAAATGGCCATAACTCAAAAAGCGCCGAGGCCTCGACTCCGTCTCGTTCGGGGCCAACCGCCCATTGCTCCAAACCTACGCTCGCCGAGTTTCGTCTTCGAAATATTTTCCGTTTAGGAAAAAAGGCTGCGCGCGTTTGCCACGTGCACGTGCGCTTGCAATATGATTTATTTTCCCACTTGTGGGAATTTTCGAGAATGCGGAAAAATGACCAAAATTTGTTATTTTTATAAAACGGAAACCGAAAGTCCGAGACGTTTTTTTCGATGACTTCCCGAAAGATCTCTCCCCCGCCTACGGCCCGACGCCGTCCGCGATTTTCTGAAACGTCGCCGGACGTCAGGTAAGGGACCGTACATTTGCAATGGGACTTTCTTCACTAACCATATGGCTCCCGTCTCAGATGTCCCTTAAGGTATGGATCTGCTTCGGGAAAGTCATATTTCTGCTCATAATGTTGGTAAGTTGATATTTCTCTTATATCCAATAGTTCCTCCCGGCTGTATGTAACAAGACTTAAGATTTCCTGGGGTAACAGTGTAAGAAATAATACATTAAAAAAACAAAATACTGCATAGTTTCCTAAGAATGCGAATCGAGGTGACCATCTCTGTCATGCCTTAGACCACTTCTTAATTCCTTGTTGTTGTTGCGTGTATTGTTTTGTATTGTTATCTATTACTGCACTGTTGGAACATAGGCATTTCATTACACCCACAATAACATTTTGCAAAATATGTGTACGCAACCAATCAAATTAGATTTCTGTGTGTGTGTCTCTTGATTCATCACAGCCTCATTATTAGCCTGGAGCTAAAGACCCCTTAACAGAAACCAAGCAATAAACTGGTACATCTGTGGAAGAAAGAAAGAAAGAAAAAAAGAAAGAAAGAAAGAAAGAACGAAAGAAAGAAAGAAAGAAAGAGAGTAAGAGAGAGGGAAAGGGAGTGGGGGAGATAGAGAGAGAGAGAGAGAGAAAGAGGGAGAGAGAGGGAGAGGAAGCGGGAGAGGGAGAAGAACAGCTCACCTACAGGACACATGGTGGAATAACTTGGAGGTGTGTAATAGTTCTTTCAATTAAATTCAAAGTGTTTTATTGGCATGGGAATCATGTGATCACATTGCCAAAGCAAATGAAATAAAAAATAAGACAAACTCACAAAAGTTTCAAAGGAACAGAGACATTTCAAATGTCATATTATGTCTATATACGGTGTTGTAACGATGTGCTAAAAGTTAAAGTACAAAAGGGAAAATAAATAAACACGAATATGGGTTGTATTTAGAATTGTAACGGCTGTCCTCCTCTTCTTCATCCGAAGAGGAGCAGGGATTGAACCAAGGCGCAGCGAAGTTTGAACACATAATGAATTTAATGACAAGACGAAAAACGAACACGAACTACACTTGAAATGATACAAAATAACAAACGACGTAGACTGACCTAAACATGAGAACTTACATAAACACGAAGAACGCACGAATAGGAAACAGACTACATAAACCGAACAAACCGTATACAGTTCCGTATGGTGCAGACATAACACAAACACGGAAGACAATCACCCACAACGAACACTGTGACAACGCCTACCTAAATATGACTCTTAATTAGAGGAACGCCAAACACCTGCCTCTAATTAAGAGCCATACCAGGCAACCCAAAACCAACACAGAAACAGAAAACATAGAATGCCCACCCAACCTCACGTCCTGACCAACTAACACACATAACAACTAACATAAATAGGTCAGGAACGTGACATTACCCCCCCCCATAAGGTGCGAACTCCGGACGCACCAGCACAAAGTCTAGGGGAGGGTCTGGGTGGGCATCTAACCACGGTGGTGGCTCAGGCTCCGGGCGAGGTCCCCACCCCACCATAATCCATCCTAGCTTCCTCCCTCTAAGAATGTCCACCCTCTTTTTACCCCCACAAAATCCTCTTAATAACATCACTAATAATTACAGCACCGGGACAGAGAGATAAATCAAGACAGAGGGATAGATAAGAATATAGAGGTAGATCAAGATAGAGAGGGAGATCAGGATAGAGGGGCAACTCCGGACTGAAAGGCAGCTCCGGACAGAGAGACAGCTCTGGACTGATGGGCAGTTCTGGGTATCTAGCCGTTTCAGGCTGAAGGGCAGCTCATGGCTGACTGACGAATCTCGACGCTCATGGCTGGCTGACGGCTCTCGACGCTCATGGCTGGCTGACGGCTCTCGACGCTCATGGCTGGCTGACGGCTCTCGACGCTCATGGCAGGCTGACGGCTCTCGACGCTCATGGCAGGCTGACGGCTCTCGACGCTCATGGCAGGCTGACGACTCTCGACGCTCATGGCAGGCTGACGGCTCTCGACGCTCATGGCAGGCTGACGGCTCTCGACGCTCATGGCAGGCTGACGGCTCTCGACGCTCATGGCGCTCTGACGGCTCTGGCTGCTCATGGCGCTCTGACGGCTCTGGCTGCTCATGGCTCTCTGACGGCTCTGGCTGCTCATGGCTCTCTGACGGCTCTGGCTGCTCATGGCTCTCTGACGGCTCTGGCTGCTCATGGCTCTCTGACGGCTCTGGCTGCTCATGGCTCTCTGACGGCTCTGGCTGCTCATGGCTCTCTGACGGCTCTGGCTGCTCATGGCTCGCTGGCGGCTCTGGCAGATCCTGTCTGGTTGGCGGCTCTGGCAGATCCTGTCTGGTTGGCGGCTCTGGCAGATCCTGTCTGGTTGGCGGCTCTGGCAGATCCTGTCTGGTTGGCGGCTCTGGCAGATCCTGTCTGGCTGACGGCTCTAGCGGCTCCTGTCTGGCTGACGGCTCTAGCGGCTCCTGTCTGGCGGATGGCTCTGTAGGCTCATGGCAGACGGGCGGCTTTGCAGGCTCATGGCAGACGGGCGGCTTTGCAGGCTCCTGGCAGACGGATGGCTCAGACGGCGCTGGGGAGACGGATGGCTCAGATGGCGCTGGGGAGACGGATGGCTCAGATGGCGCTGGGGAGACGGATGGCTCAGATGGCGCTGGGGAGACGGATGGCTCAGATGGCGCTGGGGAGACGGATGGCTCTGGCCGGATACGGTGCACTGTAGACCTGGTGCGTGGTGCCGGAACTGGAGGCACCGGGCTAAGGATAAGCACCTTCCTACTAGTGCGGGGAGCAGGGACAGGGCACACTGTATTCTCAAAGCCCACTCTATAACTGATGCGTGGTACCGGCACTGGTGACGCCGGGCTGAGGACAAGCACATCAGGATTAGTAGGGGGAGAAGATACAGTTTGTACAGAGCTCTGGAGACGCACTGGTAGCTTAGTGCGTGGGGCCGGAACTGGAGGCACCGGGCTAGATACACGCACTACAGGGAGAGTGCGTGGAGGAGGAACAGGGCTCAGGATACACACTGGTAGCCTAGTGCGTAGTGTAGACACTGTAGGTACTAGGCTGGGGCGGGGAGGTGGTGCCGGAAATACCGGACCGTGGAGACGTACTGGCACTCTTGAGCATTGAGCCTGCCCAACCTTACCTGGTTGAATGCTCCCGGTTGCCCGACCAGTGCGGGGAGGTGGAATAACCCGCACCGGCCTATGTAGGCGAACCGGGGAAACCATGCGTAAAGCAGGTGCCATGTATGCCGGCCCGAGGAGACGCACTGGAGACCAGACGCGTTGAGCCGGCCTCATGACACCTGGCTCAATACCCAATCTAGCCCTACCAGTGCGGGGAGGTGGAATAACCCGCACTGGGCTATGCACTCGTACAGGAGACACCGTGCGCTCTACTGCGTAACACGGCGCCTGCCCGTACTCCCGCTCTCCACGGTAAGCCTGGGAAGTGGGCGCAGGTCTCCTACCTGCCCTTGGCCCACTACCTCTTATCCCCCCCCCCCAAGAAATTTTTGGGAATTACTTACGGGCTTTTTGGGCTTCCGTGCCAGACGCGTTCCCTCATAGCTCCGGTTCCTCTCCCCGGTAGCCTCTGCTCTCCTCAGTGCCTCCAGCTGTTCCCATGGGAGGCGATCCCTCCCAGCCAGGATCTCCTCCCAAGTGTAGCAACCCTTTCCGTCCAATACATCGTCCCATGTCCATTGCTCCTTCTTTTCCTGTCCCTTTCTCCGTTGACTCCGCTGCTTGGCTCTGGAGTGGTGGGTGATTCTGTAACGGCTGTCCTCCTCTTCTTCATCCGAAGAGGAGCAGGGATTGAACCAAGGCGCAGCGAAGTTTGAACACATAATGAATTTAATGACAAGACGAAAAACGAACACGAACTACACTTGAAATGATACAAAATAACAAACGACGTAGACTGACCTAAACATGAGAACTTACATAAACACGAAGAACGCACGAATAGGAAACAGACTACATAAACCGAACAAACCGTATACAGTTCCGTATGGTGCAGACATAACACAAACACGGAAGACAATCACCCACAACGAACACTGTGACAACGCCTACCTAAATATGACTCTTAATTAGAGGAACGCCAAACACCTGCCTCTAATTAAGAGCCATACCAGGCAACCCAAAACCAACACAGAAACAGAAAACATAGAATGCCCACCCAACCTCACGTCCTGACCAACTAACACACATAACAACTAACATAAATAGGTCAGGAACGTGACATTACCCCCCCCCATAAGGTGCGAACTCCGGACGCACCAGCACAAAGTCTAGGGGAGGGTCTGGGTGGGCATCTAACCACGGTGGTGGCTCAGGCTCCGGGCGAGGTCCCCACCCCACCATAATCCATCCTAGCTTCCTCCCTCTAAGAATGTCCACCCTCTTTTTACCCCCACAAAATCCTCTTAATAACATCACTAATAATTACAGCACCGGGACAGAGAGATAAATCAAGACAGAGGGATAGATAAGAATATAGAGGTAGATCAAGATAGAGAGGGAGATCAGGATAGAGGGGCAACTCCGGACTGAAAGGCAGCTCCGGACAGAGAGACAGCTCTGGACTGATGGGCAGTTCTGGGTATCTAGCCGTTTCAGGCTGAAGGGCAGCTCATGGCTGACTGACGAATCTCGACGCTCATGGCTGGCTGACGGCTCTCGACGCTCATGGCTGGCTGACGGCTCTCGACGCTCATGGCTGGCTGACGGCTCTCGACGCTCATGGCAGGCTGACGGCTCTCGACGCTCATGGCAGGCTGACGGCTCTCGACGCTCATGGCAGGCTGACGACTCTCGACGCTCATGGCAGGCTGACGGCTCTCGACGCTCATGGCAGGCTGACGGCTCTCGACGCTCATGGCAGGCTGACGGCTCTCGACGCTCATGGCGCTCTGACGGCTCTGGCTGCTCATGGTGCTCTGACGGCTCTGGCTGCTCATGGCTCTCTGACGGCTCTGGCTGCTCATGGCTCTCTGACGGCTCTGGCTGCTCATGGCTCTCTGACGGCTCTGGCTGCTCATGGCTCTCTGACGGCTCTGGCTGCTCATGGCTCTCTGACGGCTCTGGCTGCTCATGGCTCTCTGACGGCTCTGGCTGCTCATGGCTCTCTGACGGCTCTGGCTGCTCATGGCTCGCTGGCGGCTCTGGCAGATCCTGTCTGGTTGGCGGCTCTGGCAGATCCTGTCTGGTTGGCGGCTCTGGCAGATCCTGTCTGGTTGGCGGCTCTGGCAGATCCTGTCTGGTTGGCGGCTCTGGCAGATCCTGTCTGGTTGGCGGCTCTGGCAGATCCTGTCTGGCTGACGGCTCTAGCGGCTCCTGTCTGGCTGACGGCTCTAGCGGCTCCTGTCTGGCGGATGGCTCTGTAGGCTCATGGCAGACGGGCGGCTTTGCAGGCTCATGGCAGACGGGCGGCTTTGCAGGCTCCTGGCAGACGGATGGCTCAGACGGCGCTGGGGAGACGGATGGCTCAGATGGCGCTGGGGAGACGGATGGCTCAGATGGCGCTGGGGAGACGGATGGCTCAGATGGCGCTGGGGAGACGGATGGCTCAGATGGCGCTGGGGAGACGGATGGCTCTGGCCGGATACGGTGCACTGTAGACCTGGTGCGTGGTGCCGGAACTGGAGGCACCGGGCTAAGGATAAGCACCTTCCTACTAGTGCGGGGAGCAGGGACAGGGCACACTGTATTCTCAAAGCCCACTCTATAACTGATGCGTGGTACCGGCACTGGTGACGCCGGGCTGAGGACAAGCACATCAGGATTAGTAGGGGGAGAAGATACAGTTTGTACAGAGCTCTGGAGACGCACTGGTAGCTTAGTGCGTGGGGCCGGAACTGGAGGCACCGGGCTAGATACACGCACTACAGGGAGAGTGCGTGGAGGAGGAACAGGGCTCAGGATACACACTGGTAGCCTAGTGCGTAGTGTAGACACTGTAGGTACTAGGCTGGGGCGGGGAGGTGGTGCCGGAAATACCGGACCGTGGAGACGTACTGGCACTCTTGAGCATTGAGCCTGCCCAACCTTACCTGGTTGAATGCTCCCGGTTGCCCGACCAGTGCGGGGAGGTGGAATAACCCGCACCGGCCTATGTAGGCGAACCGGGGAAACCATGCGTAAAGCAGGTGCCATGTATGCCGGCCCGAGGAGACGCACTGGAGACCAGACGCGTTGAGCCGGCCTCATGACACCTGGCTCAATACCCAATCTAGCCCTACCAGTGCGGGGAGGTGGAATAACCCGCACTGGGCTATGCACTCGTACAGGAGACACCGTGCGCTCTACTGCGTAACACGGCGCCTGCCCGTACTCCCGCTCTCCACGGTAAGCCTGGGAAGTGGGCGCAGGTCTCCTACCTGCCCTTGGCCCACTACCTCTTAGCCCCCCCCCCCAAGAAATTTTTGGGAATTACTTACGGGCTTTTTGGGCTTCCGTGCCAGACGCGTTCCCTCATAGCTCCGGTTCCTCTCCCCGGTAGCCTCTGCTCTCCTCAGTGCCTCCAGCTGTTCCCATGGGAGGCGATCCCTCCCAGCCAGGATCTCCTCCCAAGTGTAGCAACCCTTTCCGTCCAATACATCGTCCCATGTCCATTGCTCCTTCTTTTCCTGTCCCTTTCTCCGTTGACTCCGCTGCTTGGCTCTGGAGTGGTGGGTGATTCTGTAACGGCTGTCCTCCTCTTCTTCATCCGAAGAGGAGCAGGGATTGAACCAAGGCGCAGCGAAGTTTGAACACATAATGAATTTAATGACAAGACGAAAAACGAACACGAACTACACTTGAAATGATACAAAATAACAAACGACGTAGACTGACCTAAACATGAGAACTTACATAAACACGAAGAACGCACGAATAGGAAACAGACTACATAAACCGAACAAACCGTATACAGTTCCGTATGGTGCAGACATAACACAAACACGGAAGACAATCACCCACAACGAACACTGTGACAACGCCTACCTAAATATGACTCTTAATTAGAGGAACGCCAAACACCTGCCTCTAATTAAGAGCCATACCAGGCAACCCAAAACCAACACAGAAACAGAAAACATAGAATGCCCACCCAACCTCACGTCCTGACCAACTAACACACATAACAACTAACATAAATAGGTCAGGAACGTGACAAGAATGGTGTTTGTTCTTCACTGGTTGCCCTTTTCGTGTGGCAACAGTTCACATATCGTGTTTAACACTCCCACATCTCATCTCCTACCTGCAACTCTGACCCCCCCCCTCCCCCTAACACCCCTCCCCCTGCCCCCTCCCCCTGCAATCTATCCCCCCTGCATTCCCCCGCCTCCTCCCTCCAACTCCCTCCCCAACCCTCCCCCTGCAACCCCCTGCCACCCCTCTCCCCGCCTTATAGTGTCAACCTCCACTGACACTATAAAAGAGAGGGATAGAGAGTAAGCAAGAGAGAGAGGGGAGAGACAGAGTACAGCTATGAGGGTCAGGAAATATATGAACCTTTACCTATCTATAATCATGATACTGAACTCCTCATCTCTGAGCCTTCTATTGAACTACTCCTCTGCCTCATCCTCCTCCTCGTCCTGTCGTCTGCGGGAGCAGTTCAGTCTGAATGGGATGTACCAGAAGGGTGATGTGATTCTGGGAGGTCTGTTTGAGGTCCACTACTTCACTGTGTTCCCTGAGCTATCTTTCACATCAGAACCCCAGCAGCTCCACTGTGAGGGGTGAGTATTCATCTACTGGACTGGACTGGACTGGATGTGTGTCTGCACCTCTCCTAAAAAGGACAGATAGACATCCCTACTATAAGATGCCTCATTATGATCAGTGTTAACCAACCCTGGTCCCGGAGACCTACTGGGTTCTTGTTACATTGGTGAATAGTACATTTGAAATGTACATTGGTGAATAGTACATTGCGGTCTCAAAATATCTGTTTATAAATTGTGTGTATTCCATTGTTTTCAATCATTATTCCTGTTTTCTAAGCAAAATTACCTTTAAGATAAAGCTATTTATTATATATCGTTTAAAGAAGTAATTTGTTTTCTCCTCTTAACCCCTTAATACAACACTCTCTCACACACACCCCTTAAGAGGTGCACAGGGTTCAACACCTCTAGAGCGATTTAAAACATTTAGAAATTTATTGAATGTTCCTTTTCAGTTTTACCAGTTTTGGTTTCCAGCAGGCCCAGACTATGGCGTTTGCTGTAAATGAGATCAACAGAGACCCTGACCTTCTGCCAAACATCACACTCGGATACCAACTCTACGACAACTGCCAGAAGCTGGGAGTATCGCTCCGTGCTGCCATGTCTTTGGCCAGTGGGACAGAGGAAGAGTTCTTATTGGATGAGACTTGTTCTGGGCCACCCCCGGTGCTAGGGATTGTGGGAGACCCAGGGTCCACACACTCCATCGCCATCTCCAGTGTCCTAGGGCTGTTCCGGGTTCCCATGGTAAATCAGAAAGAATAGAAAGATGACAACACTGTTGTAAATGTCCTTCTTGTATTCCAAATCCCCACTTTGAGTGAGAAACAGCATGTTTAGGTCTTAATGTGTCCAGGCATGAAACCTTTCTATTTCATTAATTCATTGAAGAATAAAAATGTATCATTGTATATTTCACTCCCTCAGGTGAGTCACTACGCCACGTGTTCCTGTCTGAGCGACCGGAGCAAGTACCCATCCTTCTTCAGAACCATCCCCAGTGATTCCTTCCAGGTCTGTCTCTAAGAAGGCTACATTGACATGATTACACAGTGAACAGTCAGCTCCCATGTGTACTCACTATACACTTTATACTGTGTAACGGCATTTACTGTTAAATATAAGGGTAAATAAAATAAAAAGCCTAGATAAGGTTAAATAAAAGGTGACAAAACGAATGTATCTAATTTATGTTGATCACTCTATACTCACCAGTCTCTGTAATAACATCAGTAATGTCTAATCTCTGTTGATGTGATCTCAGGTGCGAGCCATGATCCAGATCCTACGTCGGTTGGGTTGGACCTGGGTGGGACTGGTGTTCAGTGATGATGACTACGGATTTCACGCTGCCCGGTCCTTCCACTCAAGCCTGTCCGAGTCAGGGGGCTGTGTGGCTTATTCCCAGGTCCTGCCCAAAGACAACCGCCCCACAGAGCTGCAGAGGATCGTGGGAGAGATCAAGAGCTCCTCTGCTCGTGTGGTGGTGGTGTTCTCCGTTGAGGCCTACCTGCTCCCTCTGGTGGACGAGGTTCAGAGATGATTTTATCTTGACGGTTCATCTAAAATAACACTTACAATACATTCACATTTTAGTATCAGAGGCTTTAATCCAGAGAGATTTACAGTTTATAATAATAATATTAGTAATACCATTTAGCAGATGCTTTTATCCAAAGCCACTTACAGTCAGTGATGTGTGCATATATTTTACGTATGGGTGGCCCTGGACAGTTAGTGCATCCATACTAAGTTAAATAGGGGGGGTGGGAGGGGATCACATATCACAGTCATAGTAAGTACATTTTATCCTGAATAAAGTATCAGCAAATACATTCTACAGCCCTAAATACAGCCAAAATAGCTGTAGGATGTTACCCCTCAAACACAAACAGCAGTGTATAAAAGTATTACAGCATATTACCATTGTGGTGTTCTTGATACCAAGATTATAAAATAGAAAACCCGTTTTACAAGGTGGTGGTGCAGAATGTGAAGGGTCTCCAGTGGATTGCCAGTGAAGCCTGGACCTCCTCCACTGTGTTTCACACCCCCCGTCTCATGCCCTACCTAGGGGGTACCCTGGGTATCGCCATCCGTCGTGGAGAGATACCCGGACTCAGGGACTACCTGCTTAGAATCCGACCCGATGACCAACCTGCCAATAACCCCGGAAAAAATATGGTGAAGTAGTTTGTTGTCTTTTAACTCTAACCATTTAATTACTTTATAAATTATGTTTAAAACATTTAAAAGGCTACTTTGCCTATAAATACTACAATACTGAAGAAAAATACTAGTTTTCATCTATAACATTTCCTTCTCTGTTCTGGTAAGGTGAGACAGTTCTGGGAGGCTGTGTTTGGGTGCAGGTTGGAGCCCCCAGCAGGTTGGGTGGAGGCTGGGGGTGATGTATGTACAGGTCAGGAGGACCTCAGGGATGTGGAGACTAACTATGGGGACGTGTCTGAGCTCAGGCCGGAGTATAACGCATATAAGGCAGTGTACGCCCTGGCCCATGCCCTGCATGACCTACTGCAGTGTGTGCCAGGGAGAGGACCTTTCAGTGGGCACCGCTGTGCCAGCCTACAGAGACTGGAGCCCTGGCAGGTGGGACACACACACACAAAAAGATGCAGACGTACACTTTGCCAACTGTTTACTTCTGTTTCCTGTTTTCTTAGTCAAGGTCCCCTGACTATATACTGTCTTTTGTCTACATAATCTCCTCCTCTTTCCTCTCTTCCCTCCATCCCTCCATCCCCCTCCTCTTACCAGCTGGTCCATTACCTGGAGAGGGTTAACTTCACCACAGGGTTTGGTGATCGCGTTTCTTTTGATGACAAAGGGGACGCCCTGGCCATCTATGACATCATGAATTGGGCGTGGCTCCAGGACGGGAGCGTTCAGGTGGAGAATGTGGGTGTGATCGACGAATCAGCCCCCGCAGGACAAGAGCTCACACTGGACGAGGACAGAATTTTCTGGAACTTTGAGTCAAAAAAGGTTATTTAGAAAGTTATATACAGTTGAAGTCAGAAGTTAACATACACCTTAATCCAAATACATTTAAACTCAGTTTTTCACAATTCCTGACATTCAATTATTGTAAAAAAAACCCTGTTGTAGGTCAGTTAGGATCACCACTTTATTTTAAGAATGTGAAATGTCAGAGTAATAGTAGAGAGAATTATTTATTTCAACTTTTATTTCTTTTATCAAATTCACAATGGGGCAGAAGTTTACATACACTCAATTAGTATTTGGTAGCATTGCCTTCAAATTGTTTAACTTCGGTCAAACGTTTCGGGTAGCCTCCCACAAGCTTTCCACAATAAGTTGGGTGAATTTTGTCCCATTCCTCCTGACTGAGCTGGTGTAACTGAGTCAGGTTTGTAGGCCTCCTTGCTCGCAAATGCTTTTTCAGTTCTGCCTGCAAATTTTCTATGGCATTTAGGTCAGGGCTTCGTGATGGCCACTCCAATACCTTGACTTTGTTGTCCTTAAGCCATTTTGCCACAACTTTGGAAGTATGCTTGGGGTCATTGTACATTTGGAAGACCCATTTGCAACCAATCTTTAACTTACGGACTGATGTCTTGAGCTGTTGCTTCAATATATTCACATAATTTTCCTGCGTCATGATGCCATCTATTTTGTGAAGTGCACCAGTCCCTGTTTCCTCCAGCATCTTCACAGGGTCCTTTGCTGTTGTTCTGGGATTGATTTGCACTTTTCACACCAAAGTACGCTCATCTCTAGGAGACAGAACGCGTCTCCTTCCTGAGCGGTATGACGGCTGCGTGGTCCCATGGTGTTTATACTTGCGAACTAGTGTTTGTACAGATGAAGGTGGTACCTTCAGGCGTTTGAAAACCAGAGTTGTTTGGAAGCCAGAGTTGTTGAGGTCTACAATTATTTGTCTGAGGTCTTGGCTGATTTATTTTGATTTTCCCATAATGTCAAGCAAAGAGGCACTGAGTTTGAAGGTAGGCCTTGAAAAACATTCACAGGTACACCTCCAATTGAGTCAAACTATGTCAATTAGCCATTCAAAAGCTTCTAAAGCCATGACATAATTTTCTGGATTTTTCCAAGCTGTTTAAAGGCACAGTCAACTTAGTGTATGTAAACTTCTGACCCACTGGAATTGTGATACAGGGAATTATAAATGAAATAATCTGTCTGTAAACAATTGTTGGAAAAAATGACTTGTGTCATGCACAAAGTAGATGTCCTAACCGACTTGCCAAAACTATAGTTTGTTAACAAGACATTTGTGGAGTAGTTGAAAAATTAGTTTGAATGACTCCAACCTAAACTTCCTGACTTCAACTGTAGTTATATAGCATATTTCACTACTGCAACAGAAACAGTGTAAAGTTATACCAGTGGAGGGCAAAGAAGTATTTAACATGGGTGTATAAATATGGGTGTATAAATATGAGTGTATTAAAGTCTGAAATTCTCCCTCCTAGGCCGTCATTGTAAATAAGTTTTTTTTTAACTGACTTGCATAGTTAAATAAAGCTTAAATTCCCCCTCACCTTCGTCCTTATAGCCCCCACGATCAGTGTGCAGTGAGAGCTGTCCCCCAGGCACCCGTGTAGCCAGGAAGAAGGGAGAGCCTGTCTGCTGCTTCGACTGCATCTCCTGTGCTGAGGGAGAGGTCAGCAACACAACAGGTCAGTGAACTGAATATAATTTAAAGAATTTGAGGGTGGTTTGGGGCTGATGAAAAGGTTTTCCACATTTGCTTTGTCTGTCTTCCTGTCAGACTCGGCCAAGTGCTCGAGATGTCCAGAGGACTTCTGGTCCAGCCCGGAGCGTGACCTCTGCGTCCCTAAGAGGGTTGAGTTCCTCTCCTACCAGGACTCACTGGGCATCTCCTTGATGACCGCTTCGTTGCTAGGAGCCCTCATCTGTGCAGTGGTCCTCGGAATCTTCACCCACTACCGGAACACGCCTGTTGTCAAGGCCAACAACTCTGAGCTGAGCTTCCTGCTTCTGCTGTCACTCAAACTCTGCTTCCTGTGCTCGCTGCTGTTCATTGGCCGGCCCCGGCTGTGGACGTGTCAGCTGAGGCATGCAGCATTTGGTATCAGCTTTGTTCTCTGTGTCTCCTGTATACTGGTGAAGACAATGGTGGTGCTGGCTGTGTTTAGGACCTCTAAGCCCGGGGGCAATGCCAGCCTGAAGTGGTTTGGTGCTGGGCAGCAGAGAGGAACAGTCCTGGTTCTCACCTCATTCCAGGCTGCTATCTGCACAGCCTGGCTGGTTTCAGCCTCTCCAACTCCACACAAAAACACGCGCTACCATAATGATAAGATTGTATATGAGTGTGTGGTGGGGTCGGTAGCAGGGTTCGGAGCGTTGTTAGGCTACATCGGCCTCCTGGCGTTCCTTAGCTTCTTCTTGGCTTTCCTGGCCAGGAATCTTCCAGACAACTTCAACGAGGCCAAGTTCATCACCTTCAGCATGCTGAACTTCTGTGCCGTGTGGATCTCCTTCGTCCCTGCCTACATCAGCTCTCCTGGGAAGTATGCAGACGCTGTGGAGATATTCGCCATCTTAGCTTCCAGCTTTGGCATCCTGGTGGCGCTGTTCGGCCCAAAGTGTTACATCATCCTGCTGAGGCCAGAGAGGAACACCAAGAAGGCTCTGATGGGCCGGGCCACAACCAAGACATAGGGAGAATCTTCATTCAATTTCATTGATTCATCACGTCCTCTCTCCTCGCTTTCATCTCAATACCCATTAGTTTAGAAGGTCAGGAGGGGCGAGATATCTAACCTTCTCATTCATTGGGTTTTGAAAAGGAGACCGAGGTGAGAGGACACGAGGAATCACGGAAATTAAATTGAGATTCTCCCATAGGCTCAATACCATAACAACAGTTTACAGTGGATTCCTCTCCTTGTCTTCTTCACGTCCTCTGCGCTGATCTGATATGTGAACACTAGGTGGAGGTACAATGCCTGCTAGGGATTTGCTTCACACTCTTTCATGCAAAGAAAGGAAAGGAGCCGTGTATAGTAAGGGAGTATGATGGTCTCAAATAGTTTGAAGTAGCTCCTTTTAGTTTCCACTTCTGTTTGTAGTTTGATGGCATTAAATCAAATCAAAGAGATTTTATCGTTCTGTTAGTACCCTGGTGATGTGTAATTGATTATAATTATGATGTTCTGTGACTAAATATTAATCACATAATAAATGATTTCTTTCCTTGGGCTGTTAAGTAGGCTTTTGATTGATTTCATTTGTCTATGTGTGTGGCTTTAATCTTCTAAGGGATAGGTTATCCCCAATGAGTGGGTTTCTGCATCGAAAAGCTTTCGATTGAATCCTCACATGTTGTGGAACATCATAACTTCCCTGTTCCTTCTAAAGAATTCTGCTGTCACACTCATTCACCAATGAATTAATTATTCATTAATGCACATTTTAATTTAATAAAACATTCTGACTTGAAAGGAGTTGCTTGAATGTGTTTTTATTGAACAGTTGAAATTTACAACTATATTTTATTACAATTTCAGGAAACTGTGTCATATTGGAAAAGAGAATTACACACCTTATAAAATTTGAAAAGAATGAACAACATTTTTAATTAACCATATCTAATTAAAATGATTGGTTTTCAGAACTGACTTAAAGGGGAGAAATGGATGTCATTAAAGTCTTTTGATGATGGTAAAGAAGAGTCATGTTGTGATTCAGAGGAAGATTTACTAAGTGGTGACTCACTGTTGATTCAATGTAGACTCACTGTTGACTCACTATTGAATCATTAGAAACATACAATTACAGCAGGGTAGGAATGTTCTGTTCATTAGGTATTGTCTGTTAAATAAATAACTTGCTTGTAAATATTAAACAATATATCATGTCATTCTTTGTTAAGTATTTAATATACAAAACAATAGTGAGATGGTGTGATTAACTAAACACAATGAAAACTATATTTGGATATCATGTGTTTCCTGGTGGTTTCTAATTGGACATCATGTTTTTCTTGGTGGTTTCTAATTGGACATCATGTGTTTCTTGGTGGTTTCTAATTGGACATCATGTGTTTCTTGGTTGTTTCTAATTGGACATCATGTATTTCTTGGTGGTTTCTAATTGGACATCATGTATTTCTTGGTGGTTTCTAATTGGACATCATGTGTTTCTTGGTGGTTTCTAATTGGACATCATGCATTTCTTGGTGGTTTCTAATTGGACATCATGCATTTCTTGGTGGTTTCTAATTGGACATCATGTGTTTCTTGGTGGTTTCTATTTTGACATCATGTGTTTCTTGGTGTTTCTCTCTGGTCTCAGGAGGATGATGTAACATTTTGGCGCGAAGATGCAGAGCAGTAACCCAAAGCTGGAAGCTAAGATGGCGAATATCTCCACAGCGTCTGCGTACTTCCCAGGAGAGCTGATGTAGGCAGGGATGAAGGAGATCCACACGGCACAGAATATCAGCATGCTGAAGGTGATGTACTTGGCCTCGTTGAAGTTGTCTGGTAGTTTCCTGGCCAGGAAGGCTAAAAGGAGACAGAGGGAGGCTAACAGGCCGATGTAGCCCAGCACCAGAGAGAAACCGACCACAGAGCCAATCTCACACTCCAGTATGACCTTTGACCCCTTGAGGCCTAGGTCACGGTAAGGCAGAGGAGAGCTCACGGACAGCCACACGGCACAGATGATCACCTGCGTTTACAAACACAATTACAAACACAATTTACTTATCTTATAAATGATTGATTAATTCAGATAGGTGACTTGAATTTATTTCAATGTTAAAGCTCTCACCTGAACAGTGGTAAAGAGGAAGACACTCCCTCTCTGCTGGCCGGGTCCAAACCACCTCATCAGCTGCCCAGCACCGGGCCTGGCTGAGCGGAACGCAGCCAGAACCACGATGGTCTTGACCAGGAGGCAGGAGAGGCAGAGCACGAAGATGACCCCAAACGCCGCCTGGCGGATCCGACACGCCCACACAGAGGGATGCCCAATGAACACCAACGAACACAGGAAGCAGAACTTGAGTGACAGGAGAAGCAGGAAACTCAGCTCCGAGTTGTTGGCCCGCACCTGGAAGGGTTACACATACATGGTACCATAGAAGAATTCTCAATTTGATCCCATTCAACACTTTATTAAAGCTCTTACCAGAGGGGTGTGGCGGTGGTACACAAAGAACATAAACACAGCCACTGTTGTCACAGTGCCGCACACGGCAACAGTGGTCAGGGTGACGCCCATGACGTCGTTGAAAGAGAGGAACTCGAGCTGACGAGGGACGCAGGCGGTCCGATGGCTGTTGGACCAGAACTCCAGAGGACAGCGGTCACATTGCATAGAGCCTGGGAGATGGAACTCATTAGTATAATGATTGAAAAGCATCATTCATTATTCAGTCTAATACGTCTTAAGTAAGCATTAACACAAAACAGACTGTGGGAATAACCATACACCTCAGTGATGTGAGAAGGCCGATGATATTCAGTTCACTGACCTGTGGTGTTGCTGACCTCTCCCTCAGCACAGGAGATGCAGTCGAAGCAGCAGACAGGCTCCCCCTTCTTCCTGGCTACACGGGTGCCTGGGGGACAGCTCTCACTGCACACTGACACAGGCACCTGTACATGCCATGAAATTACTTTCAATTGAACAAAACCATTCAGTTGATGTTATAAAAATTGTATTTCTTACCGTTTTAGATCCTGTGTTCCACTGGATGGCTGATTGGTTGATGTGGAGATTGGACCCGTCTACACGGCCAATCGTGACAAGTTTGAGCAACCCCTGGGGCGTGGCCTGCCAGTTCACAAGGTCGTACACAGCAGGGACGTCCGCGCCTCGGAAGTAGAACGGCTCCCCAAGTGGAGTGGTGAAGTTAACCTGGTTCAGGTGCTGCAACAGCTTGGAGGAGAGGAGACACAAACATGACCATCACACTGTTAATATGATGTAATAACTCAAAACATATCCCCATAGTGACTATTAAGTGGACATGAATATTTAATGATATTAAATAACAAAAAAGATTACATTGGCATGACCAAATCCCCTCCTGACTTATTGAATTGTTTGCAAATCATCTCTAATTAACACGGGCAATAGATGAGAGTACCTCCGCTGGGCTGATGTTGTGAGGAGGGGAGCAGGTGAAGCTGCTGCCCCAGGTAGGGCTGTCTCTCTGGGAGCAGGACAGCAGGCTGTGGAGGGCGTGGGCTGCAGCATACACAGCCAGGTACACGTTATAGGTTATTCTCAGCTGGGATGTGTCTGTGAAAGGGCTCTGTACCCCCTCCAGAGTCTCTGCCCCACTGCAGGAGGCCAGGCGTGGACGAGGGGCACTGGAGGTGGGAGGAGGGGTGTGTGGTAGTGACACAGAGGGGGTTGGAGGAAGGGTAGAGGGGAGCAGAGACGTGCTGTGTCCATGTGCTGCTCCAGGGCTACACCCAAACTCCTTTTCCCAGAGTTCCTTCAACAGGACATCTCCGGGACGACGAGAGGGGTGGAGACTTCGAAGGTGGGCCTCAAAGCCAGGAATAGGTGCACTGCGGATAGCCACACCCACGACGCCCTGAGCGACGTTAAAGAGGGCGGGGTTTCGTAGGAGTTGTCCGCTGGTGCTCCATGCCTCACTGGCCAGGAACTGCCTGTCCGTCACGTTTCTCCTCCCCAGCTCCAGGAGTAACGCCCCCATGTCAGTGTACCAGAGGAAGACTAGGATCACCCGTGCTGTCGAGGCCTGGACCGTGTCTGCTGCTCGCACCACATCCCTCACCAGGTTGGCCCGGTTGACGGTCTCAAAGAACGCCAGGCACACCCCCGTTCCCCGAATCTCCTCCTCAAACACCTTGGGATCAAATATGAAGCACAGGGAGCTTGAGAAATGGTCACAATACTGATATTAAGTTGATGAAAATATATTTTTTAAGTATCCAGTATTAGAAATAATGTAAATGAACAAAATTCAGTTTTCTATACAATTGTTTCATAATGTAACTTCAATTCTGCATTTCTTTTTCTGTAAACTGAGCAAGAATTTATAAATATCGTCGACAAAATTCAAAGTAAAATAAAGAAAGACCTGTATGGCTAGACGACCGTAGTCATTGTCTACAGCGATAGCCCCGACCCAGGTCCATCCCAAGAGCCAGGTGAGCCGGGCCATGGTGAGGGCCTGGTAGACATCACTGGGGATGGTCCTGAAGAAGTTAGGGAACTCCTGTCTGTCACTGAGACAGCCACAGCTGGCCTGGTAACTGATCTGAGGACACCGCCATTGAATCAATCATTTCTCACTAAATACCAGACCAGATGAATTATAATTAGTTAAAGCATTATCGCAATCCTTCTAGCTGAGTGTACAAAACATTAAGAACACCTTGAGTTGCACCCCCCTTCGCCCACAAAACAGCCTCAATTCGTTGGGGGCATGGACTCTACAAGGTGTCGAAAGCGTTTCCACAGGGATGCTGGTCCATGTTGACTCCTTCCCACAGTTGTTTCAAGTTGGCTGGATGTCCTTTGAGTGGTGGATCATTCTTGGTACACACAGGTAACTATTGAGTGTGAAAAACCCAGCAGCATTGCAGTTCTTGACACAAACGGGTGTGCCTGGCACCTACTACCATATCACGTTCACAATATTTTGTCTTGCACATTCACCCTCTGAATGGTCAATATACACAATCCATGTCTCAATTTTATCAAGGCCTAATAAACTGATTTTAAATCCTTCTTTAACCGGTCTCCTCCCCCTTCATCTACAACGATTGAAGTGGATTTAACAAGTGACATCAAGACGGGATCTTAATTTTCACCTGGATTCACTTGGTCAGTCTATGTCATGGAAGAGCAGGTGTTCCTAATGTTTTGTCCACTCAGTATGTAACCTGGTTGTTGAGAGAGCGACTAAGGACACAATCACATCAATCTTTTTTTTTATGAAGTACTAAATACCCTCAAAAAATATCTCAGTAAATACTAGACTATCTGAAATATGATGAATTAACGTATTATGGCAATTGTTCTAGCCATTGCACTTCCTGGTTGTGTGGAGAGAGACTGACCACAGGCACAGAGAGCGGCCCCAGGGTCCTAGCCAGGATGATGGTCTGAGTGGACGATGCATCACCAATGACCAGAGGTACAGGGCAGTCACTAGATGTCCGTGCTGGACAGGGCAGAATACACATAACAGGGTTGTTTAATCAGAACCTACATGATACCAAGTACATAAGCTACAGTATTTGTTAATAATTTAGTGTAGGATCTCCACAATATTATTGGCTATTTGGCAAATACATTTCAAAACATTTTAATTTTAGGTAAAGATGAGGTTGAGGTTAGTGGTTAAAATCACATTTGAGGTTAGAAAGCTCTGTAGTTTCACATCTGATGTTCCCCCCTGACACCAGGGACAGTGCCCCTCGCAGGCTCCAGGGGTGCAAACTACAGCTGTCTAGGATACGGTAGCCCAGCCGGACCCCCGGCAGCAGGAAGGGGTTACGGTTAATCTCGTCCACCGCAAACACCAGCGCATGTGCCCATTGCAATGGTTCCTCTTGGAAACTGAGAGCAGGGATGTGAAACATGAGAAAGGAGAGAGAGAGTGAGAATGACAGAGAAACATTCAACATGTGTAATTGAGCATGATGTAAGCCTGTAATCAGATGAATGTAAGTTATTGTGAGGAGAAACAACATTCAACATAAAACAGCCCAACAAAAATATATTTCATGCTTAACACGACGGAAAAATACCCCAGGAATATTATTTCGGTGTTTGCATTTACAATAAATATGCCGTGCCTCATTGTACTCAGAGAAATAGAGCGTTGTACTACAGTAAATACAGTCTCTCTGAGATGATACACAGTAGTATTGAGGTGAGAAGTTGGACAAAAACAAAGATGGAAATTGTTGGACAAAAATTGTTGGACAAAAACTCAGATTTGAAATTGTCTGCAAAACAATTAACAATTCATTTTGAAGTGATTATGATTCTGTGTAAAAAGCAAAATATTTAACATTTCAATTTGACTTGATTAAGATTCTGTGTAAAAAGCAAAACATTTAACATTTCAATTTGACTTGATTAAGATTCTGTGTAAAAAGTAAAAGACCAATGTTCCATTTTCCAGTACAGTACCTAACAGTCTTCGGAAGAGAACAACATTTAGATAAAATCTGACATGAAACAAAAATAAGGCTTTGAAAATAAATAAAGAAAAGTGTCCTGCTAAAATTAAATGCTGTTCCAAAATGAAAAAAAAATACTTACATCAAAAGAATGAACAAGGATTAAAATCTCATTTCAACAAGCTTTAAAAAGAAAGACGCAAGAAATTATCAAAGTGCGATAAAAAAAAGTTAGAGAACAGAAATAAACAAAAGAACTTACTTGACACAGGACTGCAGGTCAGGGGGATGTAAACTAAGGAACTTACTTGACACAGGACTTCAGGTCAAGGGGTTGGCTGAAGCTCAGGTCTGGAGCAGGAGCGAGGTTATGGAAGGGGATGAGACCCCCGATCACGACTTCACCTTCCTGGGAGAGACCACGGTCATCCAGACCAACCGAACGATCCCACCGTGAACACACAGTTGCCTGAACCATCCCTGACCAATCCCTGCCCAGCCAGGGCAGTAGCAGGGGAATGGCCGGTGTCAGCCAGCTGAACCAGGGGGACATGGGGGGAGCTCCTCTGGATGCACAGGCAGGCAGGAAGTTGACCAGACCAGCCCAAAACCTGTCCCAATGTAATTTATAAATACTGATAAAAACATGAACAACTACAGCACAGTTGTAATGATGAAACATACAGATGAGTCAAAAGAGTGTTAAGATTATGATCAGAAATCCTCCCTGTCTTTACATCCAGCCTGGTGGGGGAAAGTTCATAGACTTCCTACCTGTTAAGATGCGCCCAGATGATTTCTGTAGCACAGATCAGCCTCAGTGGTTCTCCGTCAGGTGAACACAAGCTTGAGCTGCTTGGGTGGTCGACCAGTCTCTATCTCCCAGCGTTTGGTCTGGCAGCAGCCTTCTCTGATCTGGCCCAGTGCAGGGTAAGGGAGGGCATTTATAATGACCAGAGATCATAGAGAATACATGGAGTAAACAAGATGACACACTCAGACCCTAAATCACAGGTCTCCTGAGTGTTGCTGTTAGGGATAATGGCTTGACACAAAACGATTAGAGACAAGTAAGGGTGACAGGGGTACTTCACATTTTGAAAAATATGTTTTTAGTTTTGTGTTGCACCAATCATGGAAGTATGGAGGGGTGAGGAAGGAGGGTGATGGGGGTACAAGGACCAGGACTAAAGGGATAGTGTGACTTAATCTCCAAATGATAGTTTGAGAATTTAGATGGTCACAGCTGCTCTTTCTCTCATCTCCCTTACTGCTCATTTCACAAACAATTACATCCCATTATCCACACACAGCAAGATACAAAAACACAGGCAAGGAGGGGGGACTGTGTGTGTGTGTGTGTGCATGTATGTACGTGTGTGTGTGTGTGTGTGTGTGTGCATGTATGTACGTCTGTGTGTGTGTGTGTGTGTGTGCGTGTGCATGTATGTACGTGTGTGTGTGTGTGTGTGTGTGTGTGTGTGTGTGTGTGTGTGTGTGTGTGTGTGTGTGTGTGTATGTATGTACGTGTGTGTGTGTGCATGTATGTACGTGTGTGTGTGTGTGTGTGTGTGTGTGTGTGTGTGTGTGTGTGTGTGTGTGTGTGTGTGTGTGTGTGTGTGTGTGTGTGTGTGTGTGTGTGTGTGTGTGTGTGTGTGTGTGTGTGTGTGTGGACATGCTATGGCAAGAGCAGTTGCATACCCCAGTGACTACAACACCGATAAAAGTAGAATACAATTAGAGAGTGTGTCGGTGAGAGAAAGATGGTGGAAAATAGAGTGAGAGAAATGGAGAGAAAGATGGTGGAAAATAGAGTGAGAGAAATGGAGAGAAAGATGGTGGAAAATAGAGTGAGAGAAATGGAGAGAAAGATGGTGGAAAATAGAGAGAAGGAAAGAGACCAAAAACAAACATCAAGATAAGCAAATAGAAGACCAGTAATCAAACAGACGACATGCTGCATTCAAGTCAAATGTTTTATGAATTTTATTACATCAGTAGGAAAATGCTCACAGTAATGTTCCATGTGACCATACAAAGAAAAAAGGATGCGTTTAACACTGAAAAGAAGAATAAAAACATGCAACTTGGGCCAGTCGAAAAACCCTTATCTACCTATTCCACTGTGTGTTTCAGTTCTTGTAAACATTTCTCATTTTTTTAATAACCAGCCCCCAATTTCCCCCCTTTTTTTTGCAGCCTGTATGAAATTAACTGTAAAAACAATTCAAGCATTTAAACTCAAAAAAGTTAAAAATATGTGATCATGTTTAAGAGCTTAGAAAGCAAGAAGTCAGAGTATTTCATCCAATCCCACTATTACTTATTCTGTGAAAAGATAGTAGTACACTGTGATGTCTACAGATCGATGCATAGTCATGCTGGACATTTAACATGCAGAAAACAGCACAACTAAATGACAACACCTTAAATTAAAAACGAATCTACAGTAGAATAAGTACCAACAACACCAGCACACAGAGGACAGTCAGAGGAGAAGGAACACTTGAGGAAGATCTTTGATGAAACAGATCCCATCACCTAAAAGTTGTCCGTCCCCCACTGGGCACACACTGGTTGAATCAACATTGTCTCCACGTTATTTCAATGTTGAACTAACGTGGAATAGACATTGCATTGATGTCTGTGGGCCTCTGATAATACTAATACACATTTAAAATGTACAAAGACCAAGACAACACTTCCCTTCAGAGTTAAACACATTTGTAAAGTTCCCTTATTTTCTGCTTTATAGTAGATGGCGTTAGCTTGAATAGGAAGTAGAATTACAGGAACAGACAGGACAGGAAATGGGTACAATCAAAGTAAGAAGTAGTTTAATAACAGTCTGTTCCAAACTACATTTAAAGAACATTCTGATCAGGACATGAAGAAGAACAAAAAACATTTACATTTACAGTCAAGACTGTCAGACCCAATCAGGTAGTTGACTTTATATCTGAAAGTATTATTGGACAGCCCAACCAGGATATATGTTTTTTTCCTCTGTCCTAAGCAGGAAGCTGATTTGCTGCATTTTGGAAGTACATTATACATCATTCTATGTAGGTGATAACCAGGAAGTGGGTTCAGAGTCTGAGCAGGAAGTAGACCTCCGGTTCTGATTGTATACAGAAGTCTGTGGGCAGCAAAGAGTCATCATGATAATGATCACCATAGTGATCTCCAAATCCATACCCCAGTGTGGTGCACCCCCCCTCAGGCAGCCCCCTGTCCTCCAGCTGGTCCAGGTAGCCCGCTATGTAGGAGCCTGTGGAGTGTCTGTTAGCTGGGGGGTTCTGACCTGCTGCTACTTTAGCACGCAGCACTACCCCTCCCACGCTGGAGGGGGCGCTCATGTCCCGGGACTTCAGAGCCTCCCGCTGCCTCTCTCGAGCGCGATTGTTGATGTGACGCACACGGCTCTGGCTCCGAGAGGAGAGACGGCGCTGGAGGAGGGGCGGGGAGTCCTCCTGGGAGTCAGGGACAAAGTTTGAGGAGCGGCAGGAGCCTGATGGGGGTATGAAAGGTTTGGGAGGTATCTGTAACTGAGGTAACTGGGTAAGCTGGGGAGACTGGGGTCTGTCCCGGTCTCTGTCATCCCCCTCTAGGGTGACTAGTTTGCGTAACTGCTCAGTGAGGGGGTCTGCAGACTGCAGCCGTTGAGACAGACCCCCCAGGCCCCTCATCCTCCTCCGCTCCTTCATACAGGGGGTGATAAAGCTGCGGCTGATAATGTTGTACTTGCTGTGGAAGTTGCAGGAGATGTCCTCTGATGTCAGGTCACCCAGAGACTTGGACTTGCAGGGGCTGGGGGCTGTGGATGGTCTGAGGATAGGTAGAGGAGGGGTGAGGGTGGAGCCCAAAAGGGGCAGTGATGGGCGACCAGATTGGGGTTGGAGCTGGGTTTGTGGCTTGGGCTGGGTGTCTGATTGGGGTTGGGCTTGGGTCAGGCGTTGGAGCTGGGTATATGATTGGGGTTGGGGTTGGAGCTGGGTGTCTGATTTGGGTTGGGGTTGGGCCTGGGGAAGGGGCTGGGTGTGTGATTGGGGCTGGGGTTGGGGCTGGGTGTCCGATTTGGGTTGGGGTTGGGCCTGGGGAAGGGGCTGGGTGTGTGATTGGGGCTGGGGTTGGGGCTGGGTGTAATGGGAGGCCGAGGCAGTGGAGGGTCTGAAGCAGTCGTAGTCTTGCTGGCTGTAGTCCACACTACAGTCTGAGCTGAGGGAGTACAGGCCTCTGTCTCTGGGGAGGCTAACAGACCTTGGACCAGACACAACAGACAGACACCCTGAGGAGGAGAACACATTCTGGAAGCAGGCTGACGCTTCTCCCTGACCATGTCCTTCCCCTGTCCCACCCTGGTAGCCCCTGGTCTGGGACTGGGTGGGACCACTGTAACTGTGCTGCTGGGTGAAGGCTCTGGTAATGTGTTTGCAATGGGTGGAGGAGTGGCTGTTCAGGAGGAGGGGGCTGGGGAGGGGGGGCCCTTTGCACGGGGAGGGCTGAGTTTGAGGGGTTATTGATGGGGCTTGGCGAGGGGAGGGCTGGTCTGATGGCTGTTTGAGGGGTGAAGGACACTGGGAGAGCTGGAGTTGGGGTGCATGCCGGGGATAGGGGTATAGTTGGGTAAGCTGGCTTTGGGGAGCAGTGTAGCATTTGGTTGGGCTGGTAGCGCCCCAGGTATGGTTGTGTCTCGGTAATGTCAGGGTCGTCTCCAGTGGATCCTCGTCCACGTTAATTTCCACCTCCATCAGACTACTTCCTTCCGTGTCATGGCACAACAGGAATTGGTCAGATACTGTGCTGTTGTTGGACGGGAACCCGTAACCCCACGACAACCCCCACTCTCCCACTGACCCCAACCCTTTAGGATCACAGTCACCCCCGTAACCCTCTCCTGTCTCCTCCACCACACCCCTCCATGAGCCCACCCAGCTGCCATTGCCTTCTACCCCCAGGAGAGGCGGCACCTTGGCTGGGGAAGGCTCCAGGCTTCCCATGGGTGTGCTCTCCTCAGAGTCAGCCTGGATGTTGCCGATGGTCTGCTTCCTCAGGTTGTAGACAGAGACTGGAGACAAGACCTCCTCATCCAGGATGGTATAGACCTCCTCCAGCTCCGTGGTCTCAGGACTGGAGAAGAGAAGGGGGGCAGAGGGGTCTGTGTGGGAGGTCTTGGGGTGGGGTGGGAGTAGGTTCTGGTTCGCGTGGTTAGGGGTCTGGCTTGCCTTTCGAGGAGTGATAGGTCCGTTCATTGCCTTGCGGGGGGAGGTGGTGGTCTGTGGGTCATTATATCGGGTGGCATAGTCTATGGTGACCTTATAGGGTGTGCTGGAGTCCCAGACAGCATGATGGGACAGACAGGACATGACACTGAGGGCGTGGGGGTCAGAGTTCATTGTGAAATCATTCTGGTCGCCGGTGATGTCAAACTGACCAATCAGAGCGGAAATAGACCCGTAGGTGGTGTCGTTGCCAAGGGATACGGTGTCAATGAGTTGTGAGATGATGCTGTCCTGTAGGGGGACGGGGCTCTGCAGATCGGACAGGTCCACATTCAGTAGGGAGATGGGGGGCTCAGGGGAAGAGGATGAAGGAGATGAGGAAGTAGCTGGTGTGTTTGTTGTACTAAGTAATGTTGTCTCTGGTCTGCTCTCAGTAGGTATGTGTAAACAGTTGCTCTCTGTCTCTGTTGAGCTGCTGAGGTGACACAACGTCCTTTGGCGAGAAGAAACATCCTCAGCTTTACTGGGTGGGTTGACTCTGTCCTGTGATTGGTCTTTGGAGTCATCTTCTACAGTTCCTCCTCCTCGGCCAATGACCAGGTAGGTCTCATCGGATTGGTCAGACTCTGTGGTGTTATCCTGTGCGTTGTTGTGATTGGTGGAAGGGGTGGACACTTTGTGCTCAAGTGAGGCGAAGGATTCGACGATGAGTTCCACAGAGTGGGACCTGGGCTGGTTAAAGGGGGAGGTTCCTATGGAAACAGACAAGTTAGACAGTCAGTAAAGGTTCAAACATATCACAGCCGTACGTAGAACACCAAGCCAACCAACAACCAACCGACACATTCCGTCCAATACGAGCCAATAGCAAAACACAGAGACCAATGGAATGTACCACCAAATACGACTGTGAGAGGGGTGTTGGAGAATGAGGCTGTGCAGGTAACAGAAGGAACATCCATTTTTTAGGGGGAACTTCAAATTTCATAACAGATGGTCAAATGGGATCAATTTAAAAATAAAAAATAAAAAAAATGGAAAATGTACATTTTGAAATAGTATTGTTTACAAAGTTACATCAGTGGCATGATGTAATACTGGGATGTTTTAGGATGAGGCAACCTTAGGAGGTGTTTTGGTTTACCTGGCGGGATATCCTAGTCAGTTCTCTACTACAGAGTGAAGAAGGAACAGAAAAGGCAAGTTAAAGTAGTGAGGAAGAATAGAGAACCTGGATGTGCCAATTGACATGAAAACACATTTTTATTTCTATATTTTAGAAAATGACAAGTGAGAAACAAGGCAACGGTTTACATTTCACAGAAGACCCACTGTTTCACTGAGAACGCAGGACAACCACTCTAAGCATCGTGTCACATATAGCAAACAAAGCCAGTTGTTCTGCCTTTACAGGTAAGCCTATAGTCATGTATTGCGCTGAGAAATAGGCACCATGATGCTGTTACACTGTCGGTTGGTTTCTTGCGTTGGTTTCTTCTTACATGTTAGATATCTATTATAACATATTGCTTGTTACATGGCATATCGTTAATTGTTATGGTTGATGTAAGAGTGTGTGAGGTCTACTGAGGAAGTCTACCCACCGATGAGTGTGTCTGCACCCAGGTCAGTCTGCTCCTGGTTGGGGGAGCAGAGGGAGAGCTGTCCCTGCAGTAGTCTCTCCAGGGGCATGGAGATGGGCCTGTGGGTGAGGGGTGTTGGGCATCTTTCCACCATTACCCCCTCCATGTCCCTTTCCCTGTTCCGGGACCCCTCCCCCCCAGCCCCTGCCCCGGCCCACACTCTGTCCTTGCTGTCTGATATGGAGGCCTTGCGGTCCGATATGGAGGTGGAGGACTCAGCGAGCTTCATCTTGGTTTTCTTGCGTCGGTTGGCAGGGGCGCTGGCGGTGCGTCGGAGGAGGTGGTCACTGACGGAGCGTTTCCTGAGGGCCGAACCACAGCTGGTGTCTACTGACGACTTAGAGGACCTGTTGAACAAGCCTCTGATGCCTCGCAGCTGACGACCCTGGTGGGTGGAGAGAGGGAGGGGGAGAGAAGGAGGGGAGAGGAAATAAGAATGAAGAGGGAGGGGTGAGAGAGAGAAATAGTGTTTAGTATTTTGCATGAAAATATGAATTGCATCGTGTGAGGAAGGTTAGATAAGATGTGTCATGCTTTTCAATCACATCACAGTCTTCCCACCACAATGCAAACATGCCTGAGAAACAATATAGACTGAAAACATTAACACACTTCACTCTACACAAAACAAAATATTTTCAGCAAATCAACACTTCTTTACATTAATTAAGTGCTGAGCTGTCATTGCCACTCCCACTCAGGTTCATCACAGGCATGGGGAGAATCTCAATTGCATTTCCTTGATTGCTTGCATCGTCTCTCCTCGTCTCCTTCTCAAAACCCTTTAGGTTAGAGGTCCGTCCCGTCTAACCTCCTCATCCAATAGGTCTCGAGAAGGAGGCGAGGAGAGCGGACATGGGGAATCAAGGCAATGCAATTGAGATTCTCCCGTGGCCAAAGACATGCCCTTAGATGGCACTATAGCATAACGGTAAACTACTAACCACAGACAAACAACCATCTCATTCTCTCACTCACAATCCTTGCACATAGTCCCTCTTTTTACCATTATCTGTGTAGTTAGTAATGCCATGAGCTCTGATTTTATGAACCCAATAATTACTGATAAAATGCATAGAAAATCACCTAACAAGAAAACACATCCACAATACACACAATACACCAATCTGAGATGTACAGTAGCATACACAAAGAAATACATCTGAAACCATATACACTCCACCACACACAGTGGAAACAGTTGACAGTCGTGCAGATGCCATGCAGCATACATAGTCTACCCAGGATACCTTGCTGGCTCCTAGAAAGTGCATTATGGTAAAGCTGGGGTTCAGGACTAGTGGACTCCACTGGAAAGGAAGAATGTATCAGCTTAGCTTGGGAGAATTATATAGATGACAATGAACTGTAATAAATACGTGTATGTAAAAGCTGAAACAGATTTTTCCCCTTCAGACCACTACTTTTCTATAGGGTCAGAGTAGCACTGGCCTGGTAGCCTGGTACCCAGATCTGATCTCACTAGCCTGGTATCCAGATCTGATCTCACTAGCCTGGTATCCAGATCTGATCTCACTAGCCTGGTCCCAAAGCTGTTTGTGCGTTTGCCTACTCCATTGGCATTGTCAAGCAAATCATGTTTTGCAGTTCCATAAGGACATGGCAAGATACCAGAAACAGACTGGTACCCAGGCTATATCAAAGAGGTTAGAAACAGACGGGTACCCAGGCTATATTAAAGAGGCCAGAAACAGACTGGTACCCAGGCTACATTAAAGAGAGTAGAAACAGACTGGTACCCAGGCTATATTAAAGAGGCCAGAAACAGACTGGTACCCAGGCCATATTAAAGAGGCCAGAAACAGACTGGTACCCAGGCTATATTAAAGAGAGCAGAAACAGACTGGTACCCAGGCTATATTAAAGAGAGCAGAAACAGACTGGTACCCAGACTATATTAAAGAGACTAGAAACAGACTGGTACACAGGCTATATTAAAGAGACCAGAAACAGACTGGTACCCAGACTATATTAAAGAGACCAGAAACAGAAAGGTACCCAGGCTATATTAAAGAGGCCAGAAACAGACTGGTACCCAGGCTATATTAAAAAGACAAGAAACAGACTGGTACTCAAGCTATGTTAAAGAGACCAGAAACATACTGGTACCCAGGTTATATTAAAGAGAGCAGAAACAGACTGGTACCCAGGCTTTATTAAAGAGACTAGAAACAGACTGGTACCCAGGCTATATTAAAGAGACTAGGAACAGACTGGTACCCAGGCTATATTAAAGAGACTAGAAAAAGACTTGTACCGAGGCTATATTAAAGAGACCAGAAACAGACTGGTACCCAGGCTATATTAAAGAGGCCAGAAACAGACTGGTACCGAGGCTATATTAAAGAGACTAGAAACAGACTGGTACCCAGGCTATATTAAAGAGACCAGAAACAGACTGGTACCCAGGCTATATTAAAGAGACTAGGAACAGACTGGTACCCAGGCTATATTAAAGAGACTAGAAAAAGACTTGTACCGAGGCTATATTAAAGAGACCAGAAACAGACTGGTACCCAGGCTATATTAAAGAGACTAGAAACAAACTGGTACCCAGGCTTTATTAAAGAGACTAGAAACAGACTGGTACCCAGGCTATATTAAAGAGACTAGAAACAGACTGGTACCCAGACTATATTAAAGAGACTAGAAAAAGACTTGTACCGAGGCTATATTAAAGAGACCAGAAACAGACTGGTACCCAGGCTTTATTAAAGAGACTAGAAACAGACTGGTACCCAGGCTAGGGTCAGTGATGACACGTGGAGAAGAGGACCAGGGATACTAGGAATGTCTCAGACTGTACTGTACCTATCTTACCATAGAAGGGTTATCTCACTGCAATGTATTGTACCTACCTTCCCATAGATGTCATGAACTGATACGTGGATAAAGATTGACGCCTCAGTCAACCCCTCCAAGTACACATGTCTATAACCTGAAGAGAGAGAAATGGAGAGAGACAGAGAGTTATCGTTGTGGAGAGGTCATTACAATGCAGTACCCCATGTACATTAAAAACAACACTGGAATAAGTACAAAAAAGCTCCTTAGGGACAATCTAGAGACTCTATTTGCTGACTGCAACAAAGAGGGGAACGTAAGCAACTTCACTTTCTACACAGACCATCCCCTGGTATGGCACAGTGGTATATTAACACAGACCATCCCCTGGCATGGCACAGTGCTATATTAACTAGACCATCCCCTGGCATGTTACAGTGCTATATTAACCAGACCATCCCCTGGCATGGCACAGTGGTATATTAACACAGACCATCCCCTGGCATGGCACAGTGGTATATTAACCAGACCATCCCCTGGCATGGCACAGTGGTATATTAACACAGACCATCCCCTGGCATGACACAGTGCTATATTAACCAGACCATCCCCTGGCATGGCACAGTGGTATATTAACCAGACCATCCCCTGGCATGGCACAGTGGTATATTAACACAGACCATCCCCTGGCATGGCACAGTGGTATATTAACACAGACCATCCCCTGGCATGGCACAGTGGTATATTAACACAGACCATCCCCTGGCATGGCACAGTGGTATATTAACACAGACCATCCCCTGGCATGGCACAGTGGTATATTAACACAGACCATCCCCTGGCATGGCACAGTGGTATATTAACACAGACCATCCCCTGGCATGGCACAGTGGTATATTAACACAGACCATCCCCTGGCATGGCACAGTGCTATAAGAGCACACTACCCCTATGGCAAGAGAGAGGGTATTGGCCCAGGGTGGAAACTCAGAATACCAGACATTGAGGAAATTGAAACAACCTCTGTCAACATGTACAAGTCTGGGACAGTAATGGTGCAGGGCCTCCTCATGCAGTTCCAGCAGGACTTTTACGGGATCAAAGAGAGAGAGCACAGCAGGAAAGGTTCTCTCTCTGTGACAACTCCCCCATCCTGAGGGAGTCTGATCACACCTCTTTAAACTGTCCTGTAGACATAGATAGTCACCCCCCCAGCACTGAACACACCCAGGTCCCACAACTGCACTGCTCCTCCATCATTGATAGGGATACATTGACAAAGCTGGAGAGACATGGTCGAGCTCAGAGAACTAGTCCACACAATACAGACATAACAATTCCCCCCAACAAGACCCAGAGGGCAGAAGGTGGAGATGGACGGCTGTCTGAGAGAGCTGGCTGCTCTAAGTCAACCAGTGTTTTGTCTCAGCTCCTGCTTTTCCCAAGTCTATCTATTTTCTCGACCTCCTGGTTTTGACCCTTACCTGTCTTGACTGAGCCTGCCTAACATCCTGTGCCTTTGCCCCTACTCTGGAGTAACAACCTCTGCCTGACCCTGGGCCTGCCTGCCTGTCACGCCCTGGCCTTAGTATTCTTTGTTTTCTTTATGTTTTTTAGTTAGGTCAGGGTGTGACATGGGGAAGGTATGTGTTTTGTAAGTCTAGGGGTGTTGTATGTGTATGGGGCAGAGTTAGAGTAGTGTTGTCTAGTTATGTCTATGGCTGCCTAGATTGGTTCTCAATCAGAGACAGCTGTCATTCATTGTCTCTGATTGGGAGCCATATTTAAGGCAGTCATAGGCAGTAGGCTTTTGTGGGGTGTTGTCTATGTTGAACGTTTGTTGCTTGTCTGTGCACTTACGTTATTTAGCTTCACGGTCGTTTGTTGTTTTGTTAGTTTGTGTATATTGTTCGTTTTCGTGTTTTTCTCTCTTCCAAAATAAAGAGATGTATTTTGCAAACGCTGCGCTTTGGTCCTCTCTCTCTCACGAAGACGATCGTGACACTGCCGTCCTGTACCTTGGCCCAACTGCTCTGGAATATCAACCCCTGCCTGCCTTGACCTGTCGTTTACCTGCCCCTGTTGTTGCAATAAACATTGTTACTTCAACACAGTCTGCACTGATACAGAGTTACCTCTGCTGCAGATGATATGTTCATTAGAGTTAACTGCACCTCAGATTGCAGCCCAAATAAATGCTTCACAGAGTTCAAGTAACAGACATCTCAACATCAACTGTTCAGAGGAGACTGTGTGAATCAAGCCGTCATGGTTGGATTGCTGCAAAGAAACCACAACTGAAGGACACCAGAAATAAGAAGAGACTTGCTTGGGCAAAGAAACATAAGCAATGGACATTAGACCGGTGGAAATCTGTACTTTGGTCTGATGATGGGTGCAAACACATGGTCTTTGCGAGACACAGAGTAGGTGAATGGATGATTTCTGCATGTGTGGTTCCCTCCGTGAAGCCTGGAGGAGGAGGTGAGATGGTGTGGGGGTGCTTTGCTGGTGACACACTCTTTGATTTATTTTGTATTCATGGTACACTTAACCTGCATGGCTAAAACAGCATTCTGCAGTGATACGCCATCCCATCTGGTTTGCACTTAGTGGGACTATCATTTGTTTTTCAACAGGACAAAACACACCTCCAGGCTGTGTAAGGGCTTTTGACCAAGAAGGAGAGTGATGGTGCTTCATCAGATGACCTGGACTCAACAATCACCCAACCTCAACCCAATTGAGATGGTGTGGGATGAGTTGGACCGCAGAGTGAAGGAAAAGCAGCCAACAAGTGCTCAGCATATGTGGGAACTGTTGGAAAATCAAACCTCATGAAGCTGGTTGAGAGAATGCCAAGAGTGTGCAAAGCTGTCATCAAGGCAAAGAGTGGCTACTTTGAAGAATCTCAAATATAAAATATATTTTTATTTGTTTCACACTTTTTAGGTTACTACATGATTCATGTGTTTATTCATAGCTTTGATGTCTTCACTATTCACTTCACTATTCTACAATGTAGAAAAATAGCAAAAAGAAACAAAAACCTTTGAATGAGTAAGTGTGTCCAAACTTTTGACTCAAATACAAATCTTAGATTCAGCTATTAAAGACTACCAGAACCCACTGGGTTCTCCAATTACACTGAATGAACTACAAGACAAAATACAATCCCTAACAACCCAAAAAGGCCTGTGGGCTTGATGGTATCCTAAATGAAATGATAAAATATACAAACCACAAATTCCAATTGGCTATACTTAAACTCTAACATCATCCTCTGCTCTGGAAAATTCCCCAATATTTGGAACCAAGGACTCATCACTCCAATACACAAAAGTGAAGACAAATTTGACTCCAATAACTACCGTGGGATATGCTTCAACAGCAACCTTGGGAAAATCCTCTGCATTATCATAAACAGCAGACTCGTACATTTCCTACATAAGGGACGCCGATGGCATTACCCGTATGGTTGATGAGGATCTCCATTTTGCAAATGGATGGTCCATTACTAGATGTCTGCAAGTGCTATTAAAATAGGCCGATGGGCTCAGGTCGTGCCCCAGTGCCGGATCTTCCGGGAAGTCATCAAATAAAGTCTCTCGCACAATTTTCCTTTATATTTTTTACATTTATTTTTGGTTATTTTTCCGCTGTTCCAGAAGATTCCACCAGATGGTGACTGGCTGCTTATTGCAAATGGACAAAACTTCACCAAACGGACATGGCCATTTCTCCTAAATGGAAAAGACTTCGAAGACAAAACTCGGTGAGCACGGGTTTGGCCAAATTAGCTTTTAGCCCAGAAACAAGATGGCATCGAGTCCTCAACGCTTTTTGAGTTAAGGCCCATTTTCTGGGATTAAAGGTCAAAAACGGTAATAGAGCGAAATTTGACCGCTTCACATCAAAGTACATGAACCTATGGTGTAAGGAAAAAAAGAACCAGCAGCAGCCTCGTCCATTTGCAATGACGTCAATTAATTATGAATGTCGTGAAAATGACATTTAGATAAGTCCCAGAATCACAGGACTAGGTGCATTGAAACCGCCTGGGCCCATAGAGACAGACCCTAAAGTTTCTGTACAATAGCTCATTCAGGGACCCCATAGCAACGCCCAGAAAAAGTAGATTTTCAGCACTAATTAAGGTCGCTGCTCGGGCTCCGAATTACTATCGAACTGAAACTTGGGATTTGAGGTTGCCTCAGCTAGGCCTACACATAATGTCAGAACTGGACCCGCAGCTAGAATGTAACTATGTGTTTTAAGTTTTTATTATGGTTAAAACAGAAGGCGCTGTGAATTTTGGGCCTGCTCTGAACTGTGATAGTTGGCTTCTAAACGTGTTGGACAAAGGGGGTTTGGTGTCAGTCTGTGTCCGTTTGGTGTCAGAATGATATCTTATTGACTGATGGACGCTGACTTGATGGCTGACTTTGGTCCATTTGCAATAAGTTTAACCTCACTAGGGTACGTGGGACGCTAGTTAATCCAACCACGGTGTCAGATTTCAAAATGGCTTTACGGCGAAAGCATACCATGCAATTATATGAGAACTGCCCCCAGCAGACAAATCATTACAAACAGTTACCAGCAAAGTAGAGGAGTTACACAAGTCAGAAATAGAGATAAAATTAAGCACTTACCTTTGATGATCTTCATATGGTTGCACTCTCAAGACTCCTATTTACTCAATAAATGTTAGTTTTGTTCGATAAAGTCCCTCTTTATATCCAAAAACCTTGTTTTTTTTTGTGCGTTTTGTTCAGTAATCCACAGGCTCAAACGCAGTCACAACAGGCTGACAAAAAATCCAAATAGTATCCGTAAAGTTTGTAGAAACATTTCAAACGATGCTTATAATCAATCCTCAGGTTGTTTTTAGCCTAAATAATCGATAATATTTCAACCGGACAATAACATCGTCAATATAAAAGGTAAACAAGAAAGGCGCGCTCTCGGTCGCACGCATGAAAAAACTCTGGGACACTGCAGTGTCCACTCATTCAGAGTGGTTTTACTCCGTCATTTTTCAGAATACAAGTCTGAATCAATTTCTAAAGACTGTTGATATCTAGTGGAAGCCATAGGAGGTACAATTTGAGTCCTAAGTCAATGGATACTGTAATGGCATTCAATAGAAAACTACAAACGTTAAAAAATCCCACTTCCTGGATGGATTTTGGAAACTTTAGAGTGTTTTCTATCCAAATCTACAAATTATATGCATATCCTAGCTTCTGGGCCTGAGTGGCAGGCAGTTTACTTTGGGCACGCTTTTCATCCAGAAGTGAAAATAGTGCCCCCTACCCTAGTGAAGTTAAACAGTGATGAACCATCACCAAATTGACAGGTTGAAATCAACACCAACAAGCGATGGAGAGGCACCACTATCACTGCCCGGCCATCCGGAGTTCAACGGGCTAGTCAATTGGGCATTTCTGCAGTATATTAGAGCATGTCAAATTCGTGATGGTAAATGCCCATCGTCAGACATCGCAAATGGACAGCCGTGCACTTGGTAATCTGAACGGGTTACTGGGAGCAAATTTGTAAAATATTTTTTAATGTCTTTAGGGGGTGCAAGGGGTCCATGGCTGGGTAGAGAGCACCCCCCATCCGTGCCCATCCAATAGGGGGCACCCCTGGTTATTTTGGACGTTTAAAAAAATATATTGTAAAAAACAACTGAGTCCTACTGCTCTCTTATTGCACCAAATTCTTACTTCCTATGACTTCCTATGATGAAACATGACAAATATAACTTTTAGGTTGATTCTGGGCTTAATATAGTGATATATGTTATCTTTTGGTCAGTATAAATGCCATTTGGACATTTCTTATGCCATTTGGACATGGTTCACTGACTTTTTGGTTCAGAAGCCGACTTCCTATAAACATATACTGCAAATGGACAATACATGGTCCTAATGGACAAACTCAATAAAATAAAACATATTGTGTTCATATGGTTATTACATATGTATAATTGACCCAAAAAATTAATACATCGAAAAACAGTCCAAAAAGCACTTTTTTAGAGGTTTTAAAATTTTGAAAACATTTTGAGATTTTCATAATTTTACCCTTGTGTCTTGACTTTGACCATTTTCCATATGAAAATCTAAAGTTGAGCGTGCTCGCCATCTTTGTGATTTTGGGGGTATGACACTTGGCATTTGCCATGTTCCACTTGCCATATGGTTCGGATGAACTGCCTTCCATTTGAGTGCTATTTGCGATTGTATATATGGTTCGCCCAATGGCAATAAGTTGCCATTAATTTTGTCCATTTCATGGGGGTCTTCCCTTACCTTAGCGAAAACAATGTACTGAGCAAATGTCAAATTGGCTTTTTACCAAATTATCCTGTGTGACAGACCACATATTCACCCTGCACACCCTAACTGACAAACAAACTAACTAAAACATAGGCAAAGTCTTCTCATGCTTTGTTGATTTAAAAAATGTTTAGACTCAATTTGGCATGAGGGCAATACAAATTGATGGAACGTGGTATTGGGGGAAATAAATAGAACATTATCAAATTCATGTACACAAACAAGTGTGAGGTTAAAATGGGCAAAAAACACACAAATGCAGCTTAAGCCCCACCCTCTTCAACATATATATCAACGAACTAGCGAGGGCACTAGAACAGTCTGCAGCACTCAACCTCACCCTACTAGAATCTGAAGTCCAATGTCTACTGTTTGCTGATGATCTGGTGCTTCTATCCCCAACGAAGTAGGGCTTACAGCAACACCTAGATCTTCTGCACAGATTCTGCCAGACCTGGGCCATGACAGTAAATCTCAGTAAGACAAAACTAATGGTGTTCCAAAAAAAGGTCCAGTTGCCAGGACCACGAATACAAATTCCATCTAGACACCATTGCCCGAGAGCACACAAAAAACTATACCTCAGCCTAAACATCAGCTCCATATGTAACTTCCACAAAGTTGTAAACGATCTGAGAGACAATGCAAGAAGAGCCTTCAATGCCATAAAAAGGAACATAAAATTCGAAATACCAATTTGAATCTGACTAAAAATACTTGAATCAGTTATAGGACCCATTGCCCTTTATGGTTGTGAGGTCTGAGGTGTACTCACCAACCAAGAATTCACAAAATGGGACAAACACCAAATTGAGACTCTGCATACAGAATTCTGCAGACATATCTTCAGTGTAAAACGTAAAACACCAAATAATGCATGCTGGGCAGAATTAGGCCGATTCCCACTAATTATCAAAATCCAGAAAAGAGCTTCTGTGAATAGGGGGTACTGTTTTCATTTTGGGGAAAAAATCGTGCCCAATTTAAACGGCCTCGTACTCTATTCTAGATTGTACAATATGCATATTATTATTACTATTGGATAGGAAACACTCTCAAGTTTCTAAAACTGTTTGAATTATATATGTGAGTAAAACAGAACTCATTTGGCAGCAAACTTCCAAACAGGAAGTGAAAAATCTGAAAACGATGCTCTGTTCCAGGGCCTGCCTATTCAATTGCCTTATATTTATGGATTTGCATGCACTGCATACGCCTTCCACTAGATGTCAACAGGCAGTGGAAGGTGGAATGGGGTGTCTAGCTTGATCTGAGGTTGAACAAGAGTTCTTGGAGTGGGAGGTCTGGAAATTTCTTTGTCTTCTCTGGCGCGCGAAGTAGATCGACATTGGCTTCTGAAAAGCGTTCGGAATACATGGTGGATATCTCCGGCTCTGATTTTATTTGATAGATGTGATAAAAAGATCATAAATTCGTTTTTTTCAACCGAGTTGTATCAGTTTATTCAACGTTTATTGCGACTTTTGGAATTTTCCTTTCTTTGCGTCAGGAGAAGATGGGCATGTTCGTGCCACATGGCTAGCTAAGGTTGCTAATTCGACAGGAGAGAAGGACATTCTAAAACCAAACAATAATTTATTCTGGACCTAGGACTCCTTGTACAAGATTCTGATGGAAGCTCAGCAAAAGTAAGAACAATTTATGATGTTATTTCGTATTTCTGTGTAAAATGTTGAGTCCTCATTTCCGCCCTTTTTGCGGGCGCTGTCTCGCTATAATGTAAGCTGTTTGTTATGGTAAAGTTATTTTTAAAAATCTAACATGGCGATTGCATTAAGAACTAGTGTATCTTTCATTTGCTGTCCAACATGTATTTTTTAGTAAAGTTTATGATGAGTTCTTTGGTCAGATTAGGTGAGTGTCCAAATTAGCTCCGGACAATTTGGTGAATCGATGCTATATATTCACAATGTATAACCACGGTTTTCAGCTCAAAATATGCACATTTTCGAACAAAATATAAGTGTATTGTATAACCTGATGTTATAAGACTGTCATCTGATGAAGTTGGTCAAGGTTAGTGATTAATTTTATATCTTTTGCTGGTTTTTGCGATTGCTACCTTTTGCTGCTTATAACTGCATTTGTCTGTTTGGCTATTGTGGTAAGCTAATATAATGCTATATTATGTTTTCGCTGTAAGACACTTAAAAAATCTGAAATATTGGCTGGATTCACAAGATGTTTATCTTTCATTTGTTGTACGCCATGTATTTTTCATAAATTTTTTATGATGAGTAATTAGGTATTTCACGTTGCTCTCTGTAATTATTCTGGCTGCTTTGGTGATATTTTTGATGGTAGCTGCAATGTAAAACTAAGATTTATACCTCAAATATGCACATTTTCGAACAAAACATAAATGTATTGTATAACATGTTATAAGACTGTCATCTGATGAAGTTGTTTCTTGGTTAGTGACTAATTATATCTCTATTTGGTCGGTTTTGTGATAGCTACCTATGCGGTAGAAAAATGGTGAAAATATGCGGTTGAGTCTTTTGCTATTGTGGTTAGCTAATAGAAATACATATTGTGTTTTCGCTGTAAAACATTTAAAAAATCGGGAATGATGGCTGGATTCACAAGATGTTTATCTTTCATTTGCTGTATTGGACTTGTGATTTCATGAAAATTATATTATATGATATCCCTGTCGCGTTAGGCTAGGCTATCCTAGTCAGCTTTTTTGATGAGGAGGATCCCGGATCCGGGAGAGAGAAGCGGTAGAGGTTATTAAATTCTACAACCACCTAAAAGGAAGCGATTCCCAAACCTTTCAGAACAAAGCCATTACCTACAGAGAGATGAACCTGGAGAAGAGTCCCCTAAGCAAGCTGGTCCTGGGGCTCTGTTCACAAACACAAACAGACCCCACGGAGCCCCAGGACAGCAACACAATTAGACCCAACCAATTCATGAGAAAACAAAAAGTTAATTACTTGACACAATGGAAATAATTAACCAAAAAACAGAGCAAACTAGAACGCTATTTGTCCCTAAACAGAGTACACAGTGGCTGACCCAAACTTAAGGAAAGCTTTGACTATGTACAGACTCAGTGAGCATAGCCGTGCTATTGAGAAAGGTCGCCGTAGGCAGACCTGGCTCTCAAGAGAAGACAGGCAATGTGCGCACTGCCCACAAAATGAGGTGGAAACTGAGCTGCACTTCCTAACCTCCTGCCCAATGTATGACCATATTAGAGACACATATTTTCCTCAGATTACACAGATCCATAAAGAATTTGAAAAGAAACCCAATTTTGCTAAACTCCCATATCTATTGGGTGAAATACCACAGTGTGCAATCACAGCAGCAAGATTTGTGATCTGTTGCGACAACAAAATGGCAACCAGTGAAAAACAAACACCATTATAAATACATGCTTTATTTATTTTCCTTTTGGAAATTTGAAAATCATTACAACACTGTATATAAACATAATATGACATTTGAAATGTCTATTATTTTGGAACTTTTGTGAGTGTAATGGTTACTGTTAATTTTGTGTTGTCTATTTCACTTGTTTTGGCAATGTGTCACGCCCTGGCCTTAGTATTATTTGTTTTATTTATTATTTTAGTTAGGTCAGGGTGTGACATGGGGTATGTGTGTGTTTGGGGTATTATATGGTAGAGGGGGTGTTGGTTGTAGTGTATGGTTTTGTGTTGAGTGTATGTATCTAGCTGTGTCTATGGGTGTGTAGTTTTCTAGGAAAGTCTATGGTGGCCTGAATGGGTTCTCAATTAGAGACAGCTGATTTCTGTTGTCTCTAATTGGGAGCCATATTTAAGGCTGCCATGGGCTTTAGCTGTTTGTGGGTCATTGTATATGTATATGTCGACGTAAGTAGTTTGTGTGTGCACTTGCGTTTGAAGTTTCACGATCGTTTGTTGTTTTGTTAGTGTTGAATAAGTGTTTCGTGTTCATCTTCATCATTGTAAATAAAGAAGATGTATTCATATCATGTTGCGCCTTGGTCCTCTCATTCATGTCAACACGATCGTGACACAATGTAAACATGTTTCCCATGCCAATAAAGCCATTAAATTGAAAAAATAAATTGAGAGAGGGAGAAAGAGAGAATTTTTATGACCCAAATACTTACATCATTAAAACAAACTTTATTTCATTTTAACAGACTAGAAAGTTACATCCAGCACATAGAACACCCCTGATGCCCTAAACCCCAACAAATTCCCCCAGACAGTTCACCAGCCCCCCCATATACATGCTCCAGTTTCATCCTGCAGCAGCCCCAGCAACACAGCTCAGGGGTCCCTACACCCCAGCATCTCATGTTTCCCGGTCTTCCATATTGACATGTTTACCTGCCCCACCAGGTAGTTTACCAGGCAGTCCCTACTCCTTTTGGCTACACTATACTGAGGCCCCCCAACATAAAGGTTCACAGACAACCCCAACACTAGACCAATTGGCTACACTATACTGAGTGAACAAACAGAGCCCAAAGCACAGCGTGGTAGAACGCCGTAATGGTTGACAACCACCGCCATCTAGACAACTTAGCCGCAACGTTATCCACCAGAACGTCCAGGTTTTCTCCTGAAACTCCCCTAAAGAACAACCCTAAAAATGTCACCCCTACTCTGCCCCACTGTAACCCTCCAGGAAGACTAGGAGATCCTACTCTGCCCCACTGTAGCACCCCAGGAAGACTAGAAGATCCTGCTCTGCCCCACTGTAACCCTCCAGGAAGACTAGGAGATCCTGCTCTGCCACACTGTAACCCTCCAGGAAGACTAGGAGATCCTGCTCTGCCACACTGTAACCCTCCAGGAAGACTAGGAGATCCTGCTCTGCCACACTGTAACCCTCCAGGAAGACTAGGAGATCCTACTCTGCCCCACTGTAACCCTCCAGGAAGACAAAAAGATCCTACTCTGCCACACTGTAACCCTCCAGGAAGACTAGGAGATCCTGCTCTGCCACACTGTAACCCTCCAGGAAGACTAGGAGATCCTACTCTGCCCCACTGTAACCCTCCAGGAAGACAAAAAGATCCTACTCTGCCACACTGTAACCCTCCAGGAAGACTAGGAGATCCTGCTCTGAGTCACTGTAACCCTCCAGGAAGACTAGGAGATCCTACTCTGCCACACTGTAGCCCCCAGGAAGACTAGGAGATCCTACTCTGCCACACTGTAGCCACCCAGGAAGACTAGGAGATCCTACTCTGCCCCACTGTAGCCCCCCAGGAAGACTAGGAGATCCTACTCTGCCACACTGTAGCCACCCAGGAAGACTAGGAGATCCTGCTCTGTCCCACTGTAGCCCCACAGGAAGACTAGAAGATCCTGCTCTGCTCCACTGTAACCCTCCAGGAAGACTAGGAGATCCTGCTCTGCCCCACTGTAGCCCCACAGGAAGACTAGGAGATCCTGCTCTGAGTTATTGTAGCCCCCCAGGAAGACTAGGAGATCCTGCTCTGAGTTATTGTAGCCCCCCAGGAAGACTAGGAGATCCTGCTCTGAGTCACTGTAGCCCCCCAGGAAGACTAGGAGATCCTGCTCTGCCACACTGTAGCCCCCCAGGAAGACTAGGAGATCCTGCTCTGAGTCACTGTAGCCCCCCGGGAAGACTAGGAGATCCTGCTCTGAGTCACTGTAGCCCCCCAGTAAGACTAGGTGATCCTGCTCTGAGTCACTGTAGCCCCCCAGGAAGACTAGGAGATCCTGCTCTGAGTCACTGTAACCCTCCAGGAAGACTAGGAGATCCTGCTCTGAGTCACTGTAACCCTCCAGGAAGACTAGGAGATCCTACTCTGCCACACTGTAGCCCCCCAGGAAGACTAGGAGATCCTACTCTGCCACACTGTAGCCACCCAGGAAGACTAGGAGATCCTACTCTGCCCCACTGTAGCCCCCCAGGAAGACTAGGAGATCCTACTCTGCCACACTGTAGCCACCCAGGAAGACTAGGAGATCCTGCTCTGCCCCACTGTAGCCCCACAGGAAGACTAGAAGATCCTGCTCTGCTCCACTGTAACCCTCCAGGAAGACTAGGAGATCCTGCTCTGAGTTATTGTAGCCCCCCAGGAAGACTAGGAGATCCTGCTCTGAGTTATTGTAGCCCCCCAGGAAGACTAGGAGATCCTGCTCTGAGTCACTGTAGCCCCCCAGGAAGACTAGGAGATCCTGCTCTGCCACACTGTAGCCCCCCAGGAAGACTAGGAGATCCTGCTCTGCCACACTGTAACCCTCCAGGAAGACTAGGAGATCCTGATCTGCCCCACTGTAGCCCCCCAGGAAGACTAGGAGATCCTGCTCTGAGTCACTGTAGCCCCACGGGAAGACTAGGAGATCCTCTGCCCCACTGTAGCCCCCCAGGAAGACTAGGAGATCCTGCACTGACCCATCTCGCCATCAGACACGCACTCATCTCCCAGTTCACCTCAGCTTATGAACAACATTAAAGCCAGCCTCTTCTACATCTCCCTCCCCTCTACCAAACACTGTGATATCATCAGCAAACTAACTCCCCACCTACAACCCCATGCAGCCTCTCCCTCAGCCTACAACCCCATGCAGCCTATCCCTCAGCCTCTCCCTCAGCCTACAACGCCATGCAGCCTCTCCCTCAGCCTACAACGCCATGCAGCCTCTCCCTCAGCCTACAACGCCATGCAGCCTCTCCCTCAGCCTACAACCACATGCAGCCTCTCCCTCAGCCTACAACGCCATGCAGCCTCTCCCTCAGCCTACAACCCCTGCAGCCTCTCCCTCAGCCTACAACCCCATGCAGCCTCTCCCTCAACTACAACCACATGCAGCCTCTCCCTCAGCCTACAACCCCATACAGCCACTTCCTCAGCCTACAACCACATGAACCCCCTCCCTCAGCCTACAACCACATGCAGCCTCTCCCTCAGCCTACAACCCCATGCAGCCTCTCCCTCAGCCTACAACCCCATGCAGCCTCTCCCTCAGCCTACAACCACATGCAGCCCTTCCCTCAGCCTACAACCACATGCAGCCACTCCCTGAGCCTACAACCCCATGCAGCCTCTCCCTCAGCCTACAACCCCTGCAGCCTCTCCCTCAGCCTACAACCCCTGCAGCCTCTCCCTCAGCCTACAACCACATGCAGCCTCTCCCTCAGCCTACAACCCCATGCAGCCTCTCCCTCAGCCTACAACCACATGCAGCCCCTCACTCAGCCTACAACCACATGCAGCCTCTCCCTCAGCCTACAACCACATGCAGCCACTCCCTCAGCCTACAACCACATGCAGCCTCTCCCTCAGCCTACAACCCCATGCAGCCTCTCCCTCAGCCTACAACCCCATGCAGCCCCTCCCTCAGCCTACAACCCCATGCAGCCCCTCCCTCAGCCTACAACCCCATGCAGCCTCTCCCTCAGCCTACAACCCCATGCAGCCCCTCCCTCAGCCTACAACCCCATGCAGCCCCTCCCTCAGCCTACAACCCCATGCAGCCTCTCCCTCAGCCTACAACCCCGTGCAACCTCTCCCTCAGCCTACAACCCCGTGCAACCTCTCCCTCAGCCTACAACTGATTCATGTCTTCTTTACTTGACTGACTTCATCAGGAAAGAGATTGATGAGGGAAATCTGTGTGGAATGGTACTGCTTGACCTACAGAAGGCCTTTGATACAGTTAACCACTGTCTCCTAATCTCCAAACTTGAGGCACTGGGGTTAAGCAGTATCCCTCAAGGCTGGGTAAAGTCCTACTTGTCAGGCAGGGAGCAAGTGGTAGAGGTTAATGGTTTACTGTCTCAGGCAAAACCAATGAGTTCATTCGATGAGCAGCTGTCGTCACATTAACTAATACGTCACAGCACTAGTGATGTCTATCTAAATGAGTCCCAGGTCCTGATCACACATCCTAGTGATGTCTATCACATCTCTCAAAAGAAACAAGTTGTCCATTATTGTTTGCCCAGTCACACAGTATGCCTGCGCCATGTGAACTATTGTGTCCAAACAACCTTTCAGCCGACACTTCGACAGTATTTTGTAATCCAAGAAGAACAATGATACTGGCCTCCAGTTCTTCAATAGAGCTAAGTGCCCCTTCTTCGGGAGTAGTGACAGCACTGCCAGCTGGCAGCTGACTGGTAGGGCAGAGTTCTTAAAGAACTCCCAAAAGACCTCTAAGAGAAATGATACTGGCCTCCAGTTCTTCAATAGAGCTAAGTGCCCCTTCTTCGGCAGTAGTGACAGCACTGCAAGCTGACTGGTAGTATAGAGTTCTCAAAGGACTCCCAAAAGACCTCTAAGAGGTCCCTCCCCAATTCACCCAGGAAATATTTAGAACACTCAGCTGTCAGTCCATCGACCCCCAGAGCACAACCTGGGGAGACCTGCTGCACAGCCGCTGTTAGTTCCTGAAGCTTAAGATCCCCCTCCAGCCTAGCACTCTGCTCAGGCCTGAGCTTAGACAGTCTCTGTAGAATCTCCTGAGCACACTGTGGCAGATCTGGGAGCCCAGAACCCTGTTCCAGCTCCAGAATCCTGTTCCAGCTCCAGAACCCTGTTCCAGCTCCAGAACCCTGTTCCAGCTCCCCTTACTGACATAGATCCTGATAAACCACTAGCAGCCCAGAACCCTGTTCCAGCTCCCCTTACTGACATAGATCCTGATAAACCACTAGCAGCCCAGAACCCTGTTCCAGCTCCCCTTACTGACATAGATCCTGATAAACCACTAGGACCCCAGAACCCTGTTCCAGCTCCCCTTACTGACATAGATCCTGATAAACCACTAGCAGCCCAGAACCCTGTTCCAGCTCCCCTTACTGTCATTGGTCCTGATAAACCACTAGCAGCCCAGAACCCCGTTCTAGCTCCAGAACCCCGTTCTAGCTCCAGAACCCCGTTACAGCTCCAGAACCCCGTTACAGCTCCAGAACCCCGTTACAGCTCCAGAACCCCGTTACAGCTCCAGAACCCCGTTACAGCTCCAGAAGCCCCTTCCAGCTCCAGAAGCCCCTTCCAGCTCCAGAAGCCCCTTCCAGCTCCAGAAGCCCCTTCCATCTCCAGAACCCTCTTCCATCTCCAGAACCCTCTTCCATTTCCAGAACCCCGTTCCAGCTCCAGAACCCTCTTCCATCTCCAGAACCCTCTTCCATTTCCAGAACCCCGTTCCAGCTCCAGAACCCCATTCCAGCTCCAGAACCCCGTTACAGCTCCAGAACCCCGTTACAGCTCCAGAACCCCGTAACAGCTCCAGCACCCTGTTCCAGCACCCTGTTCCAGCTCCAGAACCCTGTTACAGCTCCAGAACCCCGTTCCAGCTCCAAAACCCTGTTCCAGCTCCAAAACCCTGCTCCAGCTCCAGAACCCCGTTACATCTCCAGAACCCCGTTACATCTCCAGAACCCCGTTACATCTCCAGAACCCCATTACATCTCCAGAACCCGGTACATCTCCAGAACCCGTTACATCTCCAGAACCCGTTCCAGCTCCAGAACCCTGTTCCAGCTCCAGAACCCCGTTCCAGCTCCAGAACCCCGTTCCAGCTCCAGAACCCCGTTCCATCTCCAGAACCCCGTTCCAGCTCCAAAACCCCGTTCCAGCTCCAAAACCCCGTTCCAGCTCCAGAACCCCGTTCCAGCTCCAGAACCCCGTTCCAGCTCCAGAACCCCGTTCCAGCTCCAGAACCCCGTTCCAGCTCCCCTTACTGACATAGATCCTATCTAGCCTTCTTGTTCTAATCCTCACCTCCACTAATTTCAATCATCTCCAATTACCTTGAATGAGTTACAGGACAAAATAAAAACCCTCCAACCCAAAAAGGCCTGTGGTGTTGATGGTATCCTTACTGAAATGATCAAATATACAGACAACAAATTCCAATTGGCTATATTAAAACTCTTTAACATCGTCCTTAGCTCTGGCATCTTCCCCAATATTTGGAACCAAGGACTGATCACCCCAATCCACAAAAGTGGAGACAAATTTGACCCCAATAACTACCGTGGAATATGCGTCAACAGTAACCTTGGTAAAATACTCTGCATTATCATTAACAGCAGACTCGTACATTTCCTTAATGAACACAATGTACTGAGCAAATGTCAAATTGGCTTTTTACCAAATTACCGTACAACAGACCATGTATTCACCCTACACACCCTAATTGACAACCAAACAAACCAAAACAAAGGCAAAGTCTTCTCATGCTTTGTTGATTTCAAAAAAGCCTTCGACTCAATTTGGCATGAGGGTCTGCTATACAAATTGATGGAAAGTGGTGTCGAGAGAAAAATATACGACATTATAAAATCCATGTACACAAACAACAAGTGTGCGGTTAAAATTGGCAAAAAACACACACATTTCTTCACACAGGGTCGTGGGGTGAGACAGTGATGCAGCTTAAGCCCCACCCTCTTCAACATATATATCAACGAATTGGCGCGGGCACTAGAACAGTCTGCAGCACCCGGTCTCACCCTACTAGAATCCGAAGTCAAATGTCTGCTGTTTGCTGATGATCTGGTGCTTCTGTCACCAACCAAGGAGGGCCTACAGCAGCACCTAGAGCTTCTGCACAGATTCTGTCAGACCTGGGCCCTGACAGTAAATCTCAGTAAGACCAAAATAATGGTGTTCCAAAAAAGGTCCAGTTGCCAGGACCACAAATTCCATCTAGACACCGTTGCCCTAGAGCACACAAAATCTATACATACCTCGGCCTAAACATCAGCACCTAAGGTGACTTCCACAAAGCTGTGAACGATCTGAGAGACAAGGCAAGAAGGGCATTTTATGCCATCAAAAGGAACATAAATTTCAACATACCAATTAGGATCTGGCTAAAAATACTTGAATCAGTCATTGAGCCCATTGCCCTTTATGGTTGTGAGGTCTGGGGTCCGCTCACCAACCAAGATTTCACAAAATGGGGCAAACACCAAATTGAGACTCTGCATGCAGAATTCTGCAAAAATATCCTCCGTGTACAACGTAGAACACCAAATAATGCATGCAGAGCAGAATTAGGCCGATACCCACTAATTATCAAAATCCAGAAAAGAGCCGTTAAATTCTACAACCACCTAAAAGGAAGCGATTCCCAAACCTTCCATAACAAAGCCATCACCTAGAGAGAGATGAACCTGGAGAAGAGTCCCCTAAGCAAGCTGGTCCTAGGGCTCTGTTCACAAACACAAACACACCCCACAGAGCCCCAAGAGACAACAGCACAATTAGACCCAACCAAATCATGAGAAAACAAAAAGATAATTACTTGACACATTGAAAGAATTAACAAAAAAACAGAGCAAACTAGAATGCTATTTGGCACTAAACAGAGAGTACACAGTGGCAGAATACCTGACCACTGTGACTGACCCAAACTTAAGGAAAGCTTTGACTATGTACAGACTCAGTGAGCATAGCCTTGCTATTGAGAAAGGCCGCCGTAGGCAGACATGGCTCTCAAGAGAAGACAGGCTATGTGCACACTGCCCACAAAATGAGGTGGAAACTGAGCTGCACTTCCTAACCTCCTGCCCAATGTATGACCATATTAGAGACACATATTTCCCTCAGATCACACAGATCCACAAAGAATTCGAAAACAAATCCAATTTTGATAAACTCCCATATCTACTGGGTGAAATTCCACAGTGTGCCATCACAGCAGCAAGATTTGTGACCTGTTGCCACAATAAAAGGGCAACCAGTGAAGAACAAACACCATTGTAAATACAACCCATATTTATGCTTACTTATTTTAACTTGTGTGCTTTAACCATTTGTACACTGTATATATATAATATGACATTTGTAATGTCTTTATTGTTTTGAAACTTCTGTATGTGTAATGTTTACTGTTAATTTGTATTGTTTGTTTCACTTTTGTGTAATGTCTACCTCACTTGCTTTGGCAATGTTAACACGTTTCCCATGCCAATAAAGCCCCTTGAATTGAATTGAATTGAGAGAGGGACAGAGAGAGGGACAGAGAGAGAGGGACAGAGAGAGAGAGAGAGGGACAGAGAGAGAGAGGGAGAGAGAGAGAGGGACAGAGGGAGAGGGAGAGAGAGAGATGGAGGGGCAGAGAGAGAGAGAGAGAGGGGGAGAGAGAGAGGGACAGAGGGAGAGAGAGAGATGGAGGGGCAGAGAGAGAGAGAGGGGGAGAGAGAGAGGGACAGAGGGAGAGAGAGAGATGGAGGTGCAGAGAGAGAGAGAGAGAGAGAGAGAGGCGAGTGTGAGGGAGTTCAGGGACAACTCTGTCACAGACAGACATGTGAGTGGACCAGAATAAGCAGTAAGTCATACATACGGTCCATGTATCATAGTTCACAAGAGAAGAAATAACTTAAATGTAAATGTAAGACACTGTTGCCTATATGTACAGACACTTGCCCAGGAGCCTCTGGCACTTCCAATGATGTGATACAAAGTGACATGATACACTCATTCATTAAAGACAACATGCTGGCTTCTACAATACAGTATTCTGCTTTATTACAACACAACTACAGGCATGCTGCACACACACACACACACACACACACACACACACACACACACACACACACACACACACACACACACACACACACACACACACACACACACACACACACACACACACACACACACACACACACACACGCTCACAAACACACACACTCACTCACTAACCTGGCATCAGGCTGCTGAAGGCGACTGTCCTCTGGCCCACAAAGTCCCGCCCGATGGGGTCGTGGTCCCAGACGAGGAAACGCACCAGAGCCACTTCCGCCATGTGGAGGGTAAAGGACAGGTTCTCTTCCCACACGGGGTTAAAACCTGGACAACACACACTGCGTCAGAGTACACACACACACACACGCACATGCCTCAGCTATGTTTGGGGCATATGCAAAGGGTACTGTCTCTGTGGGAACACACACTCACAACAGGATCTAACAAACTGAGTGACAAATACAACATTGATTCAAGTCCAATGGTCATGTGTCTATGGTGTGTTTGGCCCAGTACTGCCCTGCTGCCTGCCATCTATGTTTATAATAGATGACTGGGTCTGGATGGCAGGTCGGGTCAGGTCACAGTCACACTGACTCTCACACACAGAGAGAGAGGAGGACTCAGCAGGAAGAGAGATGAGGACTCAGCAGGGAGAGAGAGGAGGACTCAGCAGGAGAGAGAGGAGGACTCAGCAGGAAGAGAGAGGAGGACTCAGCAGGAAGAGAGAGGAGGACTCAGCAGGAAGAGAGAGGAGGACTCAGCAGGGAGAGAGAGAGAGGAGGGTTTAGCAGGGAGAGAGAGAGAGGAGGACTCAGCAGGGAGAGAGAGAGAGGAGGACTCAGCAGGGAGAGAGAGGAGGACTCAGCAGGAAGAGAGAGGAGGACTCAGCAGGGAGAGAGAGAGAGGAGGGTTTAGCAGGGAGAGAGAGAGAGGAGGACTCAGCAGGGAGAGAGAGAGAGGAGGACTCAGCAGGGAGAGAGAGAGAGGAGGACTCAGCAGGGAGAGAGAGAGAGGAGGACTCAGCAGGGAGAGAGAGAGAGGAGGACTCAGCAGGGAGTGAGAGAGAGGAGGACTCAGCAGGGAGAGAGAGAGAGGAGGACTCAGCAGGGAGAGAGGAGGACTCAGCAGGGAGAGAGAGGAGGACTCAGCAGGGAGAGAGAGGAGGACTCAGCAGGGAGAGAGAGGAGGACTCAGCAGGGAGAGAGAGGAGGACTCAGCAGGGAGAGAGAGGAGGACTCAGCAGGGAGAGAGAGGAGGACTCAGCAGGGAGAGAGAGGAGGACTCAGCAGGGAGAGAGAGGAGGACTCAACAGGGAGAGAGAGGAGGACTCAACAGGGAGAGAGAGGAGGACTCAACAGGGAGAGAGCGAGAGGAGGGTTTAGCAGGGAGAGAGAGAGAGGAGGGTTTACCAGGGAGAGAGAGAGGAGGGTTTAGCAGGGAGAGAGAGAGAGAGAGAGAGGAGGGTTTAGCAGGGAGAGAGAGAGAGAGAGAGGAGGGTTTAGCAGGGAGAGAGATAGAGGGAGGAGGGTTAGCAGGGAGAGAGGAGGGTTCAGCAGGGAGAGAGAGAGAGAGAGAGAGAGAGAGAGAGAGAGAGAGAGAGAGGAGGGAAAGGTTATGGATCTCTGGAGGTGGTGGTAGTACTATTAGATCACTGTGTGGAGGCACTGATCCATGACATGGTGCAGAGATGACTTGACTGAATGTCATATCTGGTTCTATGGATGAGTGGAGTGTCTGTATGATAAATTGTATAGTGTGCGTGTGTGTGTGTGTGCGTGTGTGCGTGTGTGCGTGTGGGTGTTTTACCATTGTCGTCCACTACTCGAGTCTGCTCCTTGCAGCAGTCCACTGGCAGGCCGATGATCTCCACCTCTACAAACGGGTCAATGATCTGAAGCAGAAGAGGGAACAGAGTTACAGCAGCATTGGGGTTTAGCAACACTATGCTAACAGGTGGCAACACATTTATAAGACAAAGAGATTATTGAGCAAACTATCCATTATGTTGGCAGAAAATGAGTGTGTGTGTACCTCTCCTCGGTCCCCCAGCATAGAGTCTGGTGGTTTGGGAAGCTGCTGTCCACTGATGATCTTCAGCACCAGCTGTTTCTTGGGGTAGGCAGGGAGGGGGTCGTCACTGAACGGGTTGAACGAGCCTGAGTAAAACAACCAATCAGAACAGTACTACGACAGAGTGTATCCTCAATAGCCTAGAATCACATTAACTCCTCATCTCTCCCTGTGTGTGTGTGTGTGTGTGTGTGTGTGTGTGTGTGTGTGTGTGTGTGTGTGTGTGTGTGTGTGTGTGTGTGTGTGTGTGTGTGTGTGTGTGTGTGTGTGTGTGTGTGTCAGTACCTTTACACATGGGTGGAGGTTTGAGGACGTAACCACAGCCACCGTTCACCATGAACTTGGCTCTGTTCAGCTGCATCATCCTTCCCTCCGTCTGGTAGTTCAGAGCCACTGAGGAAAACGCATTTAGCATTTATCTGTCTGTTGATCCTCTGATCAAATACACACAGGGGTTCTGTCTGGGAAGACAGACAGACAGACAGACAGACAGACAGACAGACAGACAGACAGACAGACAGACAGACCAGACCAGACAGACCAGACAGACCAGACAGACAGACCAGACAATGTTTCCCCATTTCCACTTCCACTGATGGTCAGTCTGGTCTGAACAACACAACTAGACCGAGAAATGTGATCTCAATGAATGTGGCAATAATCCCACCACAGAACACTGTGTTAAGGGATTAGGGGGAAAACACAGAAAAGGAGAGGAGATTCCAGTAGACAAGAGTTCACAGTAGAGGTCAAAGGTCCTCAATGGGACCTGGCAATCAAAACCTATTCTTCACAAACTCTTGTTGTTGACAGTAGGAGAAAGAGAGAGAGAAAGAGCGAGAGAGAAAGAGAGAGACAGTGGGCCATCACAGCAGAAATATTCGTGACCTTTTGCCACAAGAAAAGGGCAAACATTGAAGAACAAACACCATTGTAAAATCAATCTATATTTATTTTTGTACTTTAAAACCTCTTTAGGATAGGGGGTGCTGTTGTCACTTTTTCTGGAAATCGTGTAATTTTTAAACGGCTTCCTACTCAATTCTTGCTCGTACAATATGCATATTATTATTATTATTGGATAGAAAACAGTCTCTAGTTTCTATAGCCGTTGAAATTTTGTTTCTGAGTGGAACAGAACTCATTCTACAGCAATTTCCCTGACATGGAGTCAGATTTCACACATCTTGGCCCCTGATCTGGAGTCAGTTTAAAGGTCGCTGTGAATGCTATGAGGATACTAACACTGCTTACGTCTTCCCCTGGATGTCTTTACGTGATGACGATTTGAATGGAGTCGATTGCGCAATCACAGCCTCTATAAATCAGATCAACGTGTAGGTAGTAACTCTTTTCCAGCTGCGCCGGACGCGCGGTGGACACCGACCTGCTCTTTTTCCAAGCATTAGTGTAGCCAGTAATATTTCTCCGGTCATGTTTTTACTTGTAATAGGTGTTAAAGACATCATAAGGTAGTTAATTTAAACCGTTTCATAGCAATTTATATCCGTTTAGTGCGATTTTGGGACATTTATTTCTGAGACACTTTGAATCTCTGGACACGTTTCCAGTTCATGCCGAACGCAGTGGGCATTTCCACATGGAAAGAGGACAGCTTTCGACCAAAAGACGATTAGACCCAAGAAAGGATTCTTTGCCCAAGATTCTGATGGAAGAACAGCTCAAAGTAAGAACAATTTATTATGATAAATCGTGTTTCTGTCGAAAAATGTTAATCGCTTATGACGCCATTTTGTTAGACGTAGCTTCGCTTGGCGCAAACTGTATTGAAAAGTAAGGATAATTTAAAAAATGTAAATCAGCGATTGTATTAAGAATTAAATTGTCTATCAATCGCTGTCCACCCTATATTTTTTAGTCACGTTTATGAGTATTTATGTATACGACTAGATCACTGTCTAATATGGCGCACGACATTGTCTGACCAGCTGGGCAACTTTTGTCATTGTCTAACCATGATTTTGGTGGCTAAATATGCACATTTTCGAACAAACTGTATATGTATGTTGTAATATGATGTTACAGGAGTGTCATCTGAAGAATTCTGAGAAGGTTAGTGAAAAAATTTATATATTTTGGCGATGTTTACGTTATCGCTCTCTTTGGCTAGAATCAATGCTCTGGTAATGTTTGCACATGTGGTATGCTAATATAACGATTTATTGTGTTTTCGCTGTAAGACACTTAGAAAATCTGAAATATTGTCTGTATTCACAGGATCGGTGTCTTTCGATTAGTGTATGCTGTGTATTTTTACGAAATGTTTGATGATTAGTAATTAGGTAATACACTTTGCTCTATGTATTTATTCTAGTCTAGTTGTGACGGTGGGTGCAATTGTAAACTATGATATCTACCTGAAATATGCACATTTTTCTAACAAAACCTATCCTATACCATAAATATGTTATCAGACTGTCATCTGATGAGGTTTTTTCTTGGTTAGTGGCTATCAATATCTTAGTTTAGCCGAATTGGTGATAGCTACTGGTGTTGGTGGACAAAGAAAAGATGGTGTCTTTTGCTAAGGTGTTTAGCTAATAGATTTACATATTGTGTCTTCCCTGTAAAACATTTTTGTGAGGGCTGTCGTTCTCCTCTTTCTCGAACGAGGAGAGGAGAGAAGGATCATCAGACCAAAATGCAGCATTCGGGAAATAAGCCATATCTTTATTATAAACGACGATGGCAACACGAAAAACAAAACACTTTCAAAATTACAAAACAAGAAAACGACGTAGACGAAAAAACCTGAACATGAACTTACTTAACTAAAACGTAAAACTCACGGACAGGAACAGACTACATCGAAACGAAACGAACAACCGAACAGTCCCGTATGGTGCAAGACATAACACAGATACGGAAGACAATCACCCACAAACAAACAGTGAGAACACCCTACCTAAATATGACTCTCAATTAGAGGAAAACGTAAAACACCTGCCTCTAATTAAGAGCCATACCAGGCAACCCAAAACCAACATAGAAACAGAAAACATAGACTGCCCACCCAAAACACACGCCCTGACCATAAACACATACAAAAACAACATAAAACAGGTCAGGAACGTTACAATTTTAAAAATCGGACATGTTGGCTGGATTCACACGATCTGTGTCTTTCATTAGCTGTATTGGACTTGTTAATGTGTGAAAGTTAAATATTTAAAAAATATTTTTTTTTTGAATTTCGCGCTCTGCCTTTTCAGTGGAATGTGGGAGGAGTGCCGCTAGCGGCACCCCGGGGCTAGACAGGTTAACTATTTCCACATCATTACAACACTATATATAGACATAATATGACATTTGAAATGTCTTTATTCCTTTGGAACTTTTGTGAGTCTAATGTTTACTGTTCATTTTTTATTGTGTATTTCAAGTCATTTGAATGGAATTGGATTTTGAGAGAGAGTCTGAATTTGCATGACATGCATTACTTAACAAGTATCAGCAAAACATGACAATAAGATCGTTCAGACGTGTTGTTTCTGACCCAGCTGACAGCCCACGTTCCAGTAGAGCTGAGGGTTGAAGTTGGACGAGTCTATACGGTAGGCTGACGGGTAGATTCTAGACAGCTGTCGCTGGTTGACACACAGGAAGCGCTCAGCTCTGTGGTTCACTAGCTGCTGGGCACGAGTCTCACTGAACGACAGAACATTCCCCGGAGTACCTGACAGACGAAAGAAGAGGGATGAGAGAGGAATTGGAGGAGAGTAAAAAGCTGAGCAGTGAGTGTAAAAGGAGATGGATAGATGAAAGAGAGAGAGGGTATGGAAGTGAGAGAAGGAGAATAGGGAGAGAGAGAGAGAGAGAGACAGAGAGAGAGAGAGAGAGGGAGAGACAGAGAGAGAGCGAGAGCGAGAGAGAGGGGGTATGGAAGTGAGAGAAGGAGAAGAGAAAGAGAGAGAGAGCCTGATGGGTGGGGTGGGGGTTGTTTTTGGATTGGTTAAGGGCTTAGCAGAGAGAGATACTGTCTTTAAGAGTGTGTGTTTTCTTACTGTCGTCCAGTCCCTCCTGAGAGGCCACAGAGTTAGTGAAAACAACCAGGTCTGACAGATCTCTACTCAGCTTCATCGTCTTCCTCTTCCTCCCTCCCCTACAGCAAGAAGAAAAGACACAAAGAGTATGAAGGAGGAAGAGGCAGAGAGTAGAATGGAGGAAGAGGCAGAGAGTAGAATGGAGGAAGAGGCAGAGAGTAGAATGAAGGAAGAGGCAGAGTAGAATGGAGGAAGAGGCAGAGAATAGAATGGAGGAAGAGGCAGAGAGTAGAATGAAGGAAGAGGCAGAGTAGAATGGAGGAAGAGGCAGAGTAGAATGGAGGAAGAGACAGAGAGTAGAATGGAGGAAGAGGCAGAGAGTAGAATGGAGGAAGAGACAGAGTAGAATGGAGGAAGAGGCAGAGAGTAGAATGAAGGAAGAGGCAGAGTAGAATGGAGGAAGAGGCAGAGTAGAATGGAGGAAGAGACAGAGAGTAGAATGGAGGAAGAGGCAGAGAGTAGAATGGAGGAAGAGACAGAGTAGAATGGAGGAAGAGGCAGAGTAGAATGGAGGAAGAGGCAGAGAGTAGAATGGAGGAAGAGACATAGAGTAGAATGGAGGAAGAGGCAGAGAGTAGAATGGAGGAAGAGACAGAGTAGAATGGAGGAAGAGGCAGAGTAGAATGGAGGAAGAGGCAGAGAGTAGAATGGAGGAAGAGACATAGAGTAGAATGGAGAAAGATACAGAGTAGAATGGAGGAAGAGGCAGAGAGTAGAATGGAGGAAGAGACATAGAGTAGAATGGAGAAAGATACAGAGTAGAATGGAGGAAGAGGCAGAGAGTAGAATGGAGGAAGAGACATAGAGTAGAATGGAGAAAGATACAGAGTAGAATGGAGGAAGAGGCAGAGAGTAGAATGGAGGAAGAGACATAGAGTAGAATGGAGAAAGATACAGAGTAGAATGGAGGAAGAGGCAGAGTAGAATGGAGGAAGAGGCAGAGTAGAATGGAGGAAGAGGCAGAGTAGAATGGAGAAAGATACAGAGTAGAATGGAGGAAGAGGCAGAGTAGAATGGAGGAAGAGGCAGAGTAGAATGGAGAAAGATACAGAGTAGAATGGAGGAAGAGACATAGAGTAGAATGGAGAAAGATACAGAGTAGAATGGAGAAAGATACAGAGTAGAATGGAGGAAGAGGCAGAGTAGAATGGAGGAAGAGGCAGAGTAGAATGGAGAAAGATACAGAGTAGAATGGAGGAAGAGGCAGAGTAGAATGGAGGAAGAGGCAGAGTAGAATGGAGAAAGATACAGAGTAGAATGGAGGAAGAGACATAGAGTAGAATGGAGAAAGATACAGAGTAGAATGGAGGAAGAGGCAGAGTAGAATGGAGGAAGAGGCAGAGTAGAATGGAGAAAGATACAGAGTAGAATGGAGGAAGAGGCAGAGTAGAATGGAGGAAGAGGCAGAGTAGAATGGAGGAAGAGGCAGAGTAGAATGGAGGAAGAGGCATAGAGTAGAATGGAGAAAGATACAGAGTAGAATGGAGGAAGAGGCAGAGTAGAATGGAGGAAGAGGCAGAGTAGAATGGAGGAAGAGGCATAGAGTAGAATGGAGAAAGATACAGAGTAGAATGGAGGAAGAGGCAGAGTAGAATGGAGGAAGAGGCAGAGTAGAATGGAGGAAGAGGCAGAGTAGAATGGAGGAAGAGGCAGAGTAGAATGGAGGAAGAGGCAGAGTAGAATGGAGGAAGAGGCAGAGTAGAATGGAGGAAGAGGCAGAGTAGAATGGAGGAAGAGGCAGAGTAGAATGGAGGAAGAGGCATAGAGTAGAATGGAGAAAGATACAGAGTAGAATGGAGGAAGAGGCAGAGTAGAATGGAGGAAGAGGCATAGAGTAGAATGGAGAAAGATACAGAGTAGAATGGAGGAAGAGGCAGAGTAGAATGGAGGAAGAGGCAGAGTAGAATGGAGGAAGAGGCATAGAGTAGAATGGAGAAAGATACAGAGTAGAATGGAGGAAGAGGCAGAGTAGAATGGAGGAAGAGGCAGAGTAGAATGGAGAAAGATACAGAGTAGAATGGAGGAAGAGGCAGAGTAGAATGGAGGAAGAGGCATAGAGTAGAATGGAGAAAGATACAGAGTAGAATGGAGGAAGAGGCAGAGTAGAATGGAGGAAGAGGCAGAGTAGAATGGAGGAAGAGGCATAGAGTAGAATGGAGAAAGATACAGAGTAGAATGGAGGAAGAGGCAGAGTAGAATGGAGGAAGAGGCAGAGTAGAATGGAGGAAGAGGCATAGAGTAGAATGGAGAAAGATACAGAGTAGAATGGAGGAAGAGGCAGAGTAGAATGGAGGAAGAGGCAGAGTAGAATGGAGGAAGAGGCATAGAGTAGAATGGAGAAAGAGGCATAGAGTAGAATGGAGGAAGATACAGAGTAGAATGGAGGAAGAGGCAGAGTAGAATGGAGGAAGAGACATAGAGTAGAATGGAGGAAGAGGCAGAGAGTAGAATGGAGGAAGAGACATAGAGTAGAATGGAGGAAGAGGCAGAGAGTAGAATGGAGGAAGAGACATAGAGTAGAATGGAGGAAGAGGCAGAGAGTAGAATGGAGGAAGAGACAGAGTAGAATGGAGGAAGAGACAGAGAGTAGAATGGAGGAAGAGACAGAGTAGAATGGAGGAAGAGGCAGAGAGTAGAATGGAGGAAGAGACAGAGAGTAGAATGGAGGAAGAGGCAGAGTAGAATGGAGGAAGAGGCAGAGTAGAATGGAGGAAGAGACAGAGTAGAATGGAGGAAGAGACAGAGAGTAGAATGGAGGAAGAGGCAGAGTAGAATGGAGGAAGAGGCATAGAGTAGAATGGAGGAAGAGACAGAGAGTAGAATGGAGGAAGAGACAGAGAGTAGAATGGAGGAAGAGGCAGAGTAGAATGGATGAAGAGACAGAGAGTAGAATGGAGGAAGAGGCAGAGTAGAATGGAGGAAGAGACAGAGAGTAGAATGGAGGAAGAGGCAGAGTAGAATGGAGGAAGAGGCAGAGTAGAATGGAGGAAGAGGCTGAGAGTAGAATGGAGGAAGAGACATGGAGTAGAATGGAGGAAGAGACAGAGAGTAGAATGAAGGAAGAGGCAGAGAGTAGAATGGAGGAAGAGGCAGAGAGTAGAATGGAGAAAGAGGCAGAGAGTAGAATGGATGAAGAGGCAGAGAGTAGAATGGATGAAGAGGCAGAGAGTAGAATGGAGGAAGAGGCAGAGAGTAGAATGGATGAAGAGGCAGAGAGTAGAATGGAGGAAGAGGCAGAGAGTAGAATGGAGGAAGAGGCAGAGAGTAGAATGGAGGAAGAGGCAGAGAGTAGAATGGAGGAAGAGGCAGAGAGTAGAATGGAGGAAGAGGCAGAGAGTAGAATGGAGGAAGAGGCAGAGAGTAGAATGGAGGAAAAGAGAGAGTAGAATGGATAAAGAGACAGAGTAGAATGGGGAAAGAGGCAAAGGGTAGAATGGAGGAAGAGGCAGAGAGTAGAATGGAGGAAGAGGCAGAGAGTAGAATGGAGGAAGAGGCAGAGAGTAGAATGGAGAAAGAGGCAGAGAGTAGAATGGATGAAGAGGCATAGAGTAGAATGGAGGAAGAGGCAGAGAATAGAATGGAGGAAGAGGCAGAGTAGAATGGAGGAAGAGACAGAGTAGAATGGAGGAAGAGGCAGAGAGTAGAATGGAGGAAGAGACATAGAGTAGAATGGAGGAAGAGGCAGAGTAGAATGGATGAAGAGACATAGAGTAGAATGGAGGAAGAGGCAGAGTAGAATGGAGGAAGAGACATAGAGTAGAATGGAGGAAGAGGCAGAGTAGAATGGATGAAGAGACATAGAGTAGAATGGAGGAAGAGGCAGAGTAGAATGGAGGAAGAGGCAGAGAGTAGAATGGAGGAAGAGGCAGAGTAGAATGGAGGAAGAGGCATAGAGTAGAATGGAGGAAGAGACATAGAGTAGAATGGAGGAAGAGGCAGAGTAGAATGGAGGAAGAGGCAGAGAGTAGAATGGAGGAAGAGGCAGAGAGTAGAATGGAGGAAGAGGCATAGAGTAGAATGGAGGAAGAGGCAGAGAGTAGAATGGAGGAAGAGACATAGAGTAGAATGGAGGAAGAGGCAGAGTAGAATGGAGGAAGAGACACAGAGTAGAATGGAGGAAGAGGCAGAGTAGAATGGATGAAGAGACATAGAGTAGAATGGAGGAAGAGGCAGAGAGTAGAATGGAGGAAGAGACAGAGAGTAGAATGGAGGAAGAGGCATAGAGTAGAATGGAGGAAGAGGCAGAGAGTAGAATGGAGGAAGAGACATAGAGTAGAATGGAGGAAGAGGCAGAGAGTAGAATGGAGGAAGAGACAGAGAGTAGAATGGAGGAAGAGGCAGAGAGTAGAATGGAGGAAGAGGCAGAGTAGAATGGAGGAAGAGGCAGAGTAGAATGGAGGAAGAGGCAGAGTAGAATGGAGGAAGAGGCATAGAGTAGAATGGAGGAAGAGACATGGAGTAGAATACAGGAAGAGACATAGAGTAGAATGGAGGAAGAGGCAGAGAGTAGAATGGAGGAAGAGGCAGAGAGTAGAATGGAGGAAGAGGCAGAGAATAGAATGGAGGAAGAGGCAGAGGGTAGAATGGAGGAAGAGGCAGAGAGTAGAATGGAGGAAGAGGCAGAGAGTAGAATGGAGGAAGAGGCAGAGAATAGAATGGAGGAAGAGGCAGAGAGTAGAATGGAGGAAGAGGCAGAGTAGAATGGAGGAAGAGGCAGAGAGTAGAATGGAGGAAGAGGCAGAGAATAGAATGGAGGAAGAGGCAGAGAATAGAATGGAGGAAGAGGAAGAGGGTAGAATGGAGGAAGAGGCAGAGAGTAGAATGGAGGAAGAGGCAGAGTAGAATGGAGGAAGAGGCAGAGTAGAATGGAGGAAGAGGCAGAGAGTAGAATGGAGGAAGAGACATAGAGTAGAATGGAGGAAGAGGCAGAGTAGAATGGAGGAAGAGGCAGAGTAGAATGGAGGAAGAGGCAGAGTAGAATGGAGGAAGAGGCAGAGAATAGAATGGAGGAAGAGACAGAGAGTAGAATGGAGGAAGAGGCAGAGTAGAATGGAGGAAGAGACAGAGTAGAATGGAGGAAGAGACAGAGAGTAGAATGGAGGAAGAGACAGAGAGTAGAATGGAGGAAGAGACAGAGTAGAATGGAGGAAGAGACAGAGAGTAGAATGGAGGAAGAGACAGAGAGTAGAATGGAGGAAGAGACATAGAGTAGAATGGAGGAAGAGACAGAGTAGAATGGAGGAAGAGACAGAGAGTAGAATGGAGGAAGAGACAGAGAGTAGAATGGAGGAAGAGACAGAGTAGAATGGAGGAAGAGACAGAGAGTAGAATGGAGGAAGAGGCAGAGAGTAGAATGGAGGAAGAGGCAGAGAGTAGAATGGAGGAAGAGGCAGAGAGTAGAATGGAGGAAGAGGCAGAGTAGAATGGAGGAAGAGGCAGAGTAGAATGGATAAAGAGAGAGTTGAATGGATAGAATTGAGTAGAATTGAGAAAGTAGGATGGAAACATGCACAGTGACAACAGCATGGGAAGTAAAGCGGAGTGTCCATAAAAGTGACAGTTTACACCCCACAGTGTCACAGTTTACACCCCACAGCATCACAGTTTACACCCCACAGCATCACAGTTTACACCACACAGCATCACAGTTTACACCCCACAGCATCACAGTTTACACCCCACAGCATCACAGGGAAATACCTAACACAGAGCAGATCAAACAGCTTTCATTGACACACTAAAGGGTTATGGAGGCAGGCCAACAACGCACACACAGGAAGAGCCTTACATCCACCTTGACTGTTCCTGAAGACACATACAGTGGGGAGAACAAGTATTTGATACATTGCCGATTTTGCAGGTTTTCCTACTTACAAAGCATGTAGAGGTCTGTATTTTTTTTATCATAGGTACACTTCAACTGTGAGAGATGGAATCTAAAACAAAAATCCAGAAAATCACATTGTAAGATTTTTAAGTAATTAATTTGCATTTTATTGCATGACATAAGTATTTGATACATCAGAAAAGCAGAACTTAATATTTGGTACAGAAACCTTTGTTTGCAATTACAGAGATCATACGTTTCCTGTAGTTCTTGACCAGGTTTACACACACTGCAGCAGGGATTTTGGCCCACTCCTCCATACAGACCTTCTCCAGATCCTTCAGGTTTTCGGGGCTGTCGCTTGGCAATACGGACATTCAGCTCCATCCAAAGATTTTCTATTGGGTTCAGGTCTGGAAACTGGCTAGGCCACTCCAGGACCTTGAGATGCTTCTTACGGTGCCACTCCTTAGTTGCCCTGGCTGTGTGTTTCAAGTCGTTGTCATGCTGGAAGACCCAGCCACGACCCATCTTCAATGCTCTTACTGAGGGAAGGAGGTTGTTGGCCAAGATCTCGCGATACATGGCCCCATCCATCCTCCCCTCAATACGGTGCAGTCGTCCTGTCCCCTTTGCAGAAAAGTATCCCCAAAGAATGATGTTTCCACCTCCATGCTTCACGGTTGGGATGGCGTTCTTGGGGTTGTACTCATCCTTCTTCTTCCTCCAAACACGACGAGTGGAGTTTAGACCAAAAAGCTCTATTTTTGTCTCATCAGACCACATGACCTTCTCCCATTCCTCCTCTGGATCATCCAGATGGTCATTGGCAAACTTCAGACAGGCCTGGACATGCGCTGGCTTGAGCAGGGGGACCGCATGCGCTGCAGGATTTTAATCCATGACGGCGTAGTGTGTTATTAATGGCTTTCTTTGAGACTGTGGTCCCAGCTCTCTTCAGGTCATTGACCAGGTCCTGCCGTGTAGTTCTGCGCTGATCCCTCACCTTCCTCATGATCATTGATGCCCCACGAGGTGAGATCTTGCATGGAGCCCCAGACCGAGGGTGATTGACCGTCATCTTGAACTTCTTCCATTTTCGAATAATTGCGCCAACAGTTGTTGCCTTCTCACCAAGCTGCTTGCCTATTGTCCTGTAGCCCATCCCAGCCTTGTGCAGGTCTACAATTTTATCCCTGATGTCCTTACACAGCTCTCTGGTCTTGGCCATTGTGGAGAGATTGGAGTCTGTGTGATTGAGTGTGTGGACAGGTGTCTTTTATACAGGTAACGGGTTCAAACAGGTGCAGTTAATACAGGTGGAGAACAGGAGGGCTTCTTAAAGAAAAACGAACAGGTCTGTGAGAGCCGGAATTCTTACTGGTTGGTAGGTGATCAAATACTTATGTTATGATATAAAATGCTAATCAATTACTTAAAAATCATACAATGTGATTTTCTGGATTTTTGTTTTAGATTCTGTCTCTCACAGTTGACGTGTACCTATGATAAAAATTCCAGACCTCTACATGCTTTGTAAGTAGGAAAACCTGCAAAATCGGCAGTGTATCAAATACTTGTTCTCCCCACTGTACATAATGTATTAACATTTCACACTTTACAAACACACGTGATCGACTATTTGAAGAAGATGGGACACACACGTGATCAACTATTTGAAGAAGATGGGACACACGCACGTGATCAACTATTCGAAGAAGATGGGACACACACACGTGATCGACTATTTGAAGAAGATGGGACACACACAGACATTATCAACTATTTGAAGAAGATGGAACACACACAGACGTGATCAACTATTTGAAGAAGATGGGACACACACACGTGATCAACTATTTGAAGAAGATGGGACGCACACAGACATTATCAACTATTTGAAGAAGATGGGACACACACAGACGTGATCAACTATTTGAAGAAGATGGGACACACACACGTGATCAACTATTTGAAGAAGATGGGATGCACACAGACATGATCAACTATTTGAAGAAGATGGGGGACAAACAGACGTAATCAACTATTTGAAGAAGATGGGACACACACAGACAGGGTGTAAATAAATAGACACTTAGGGCACTTCAAAGAAGATTAAGGGCGCGTAAAAATGGTTTAGGGCCCTTTAAACACATGAGTGGAAGATGCTCCAGGCTGCAGCTTGCTGTTCTGTCAGGTATAGCAGGATTTGAGCTGACAGAACAGAAGAACCTAACTCATTAATCCTCATTTAAAATCCATGCACGTAATTTCACTATGACATAACACATGATTTATGTGTGAATGTTTGAGATCTCCATGCCAATCTCAAGGTGGGAGGGTCAATATGACGAGAGAGCCATTGAGAGCTGACCTGGTGATCTGTCCTCCCGCCTCTCTCCCAGAGGTCTCCTGTCCTTCCTCCTCTCCATCCGTACTCTGGGACTTCAGCCTGGATTTAGAGTGTCTCTGCAGGGGGAGAGAAACACACACACACACACCACACACACACACAAATTTACAGATAATTCCCATTAGCATTGCCCAAGCCCATACATGTAGCAGTCATAGTCATACATTTAGCAGTCCCACATTTAGCAGTCCCACATTTAGCAGTCTGACATTTAGCAGTCTGACATTTAGCAGTCCGACATTTAGCAGTCCCACATTTAGCAGTCCCACATTTAGCAGTCTGACATTCAGCAGTCCCACATTTAGCAGTCCCACATTTAGCAGTCCCACATTTGGCAGTCCCACATTTAGCAGTCTGACATTTAGCAGTCCCACATTTAGCAGTCCCACATTTAGCAGTCCCACATTTAGCAGTCCCACATTTAGCAGTCCCACATTTAGCAGTCCCACATTTAGCAGTCCCACATTTAGCAGTCCCACATGTAGCAGTCCCACATGTAGCAGTCTGACATGTAGCAGTCTGACATTTAGCAGTCCCACATTTAGCAGTCGCACATTTAGCAGTCCCACATTTAGCAGTCCCACATTTAGCAGTCCCACATTTAGCAATCCCACATTTAGCAGTCTGAAATTTAGCAGTCCCACATTTAGCAGTCCCACATTTAGCAGTCCCACATTTAGCAGTCCCACATTTAGCAGTCCCACATTTAGCAATCCCACATTTAGCAGTCTGAAATTTAGCAGTCCCACATTTAGCAGTCCCACATTTAGCAGTCCCACATTTAGCAGTCCCACATTTAGCAGTCCCACATTTAGCAGTCTGACATTTAGCAGTCTGACATTTAGCAGTCCCACATTTAGCAGTCCCACATTTAGCAGTCCCACATATAGCAGTCTGACATTTAGCAGTCCCACATTTAGCAGTCCCACATTTAGCAGTCCCACATTTAGCAGTCCCACATTTAGCAGTCTCACATTTAGCAGTCCCACATTTAGCAGTCCCACATTTAGCAGTCTGACATTTAGCAGTCCCACATTTAGCAGTCCCACATTTAGCGGTCCCACATTTAGCGGTCCCACATTTAGCGGTCCCACATTTAGCAGTACGACATTTAGCGGTCCCACATTTATCAGTCCCACATTTAGCAGTCTGACATTTAGCAGTCTGACATTTAGCAGTCCCACATTTAGCAGTCTGACATTTAGCAGTCCCACATTTAGCAGTCTGACATTTAGCAGTCCCACATTTAGCAGTCTGACATTTAGCAGTCTGACATTTAGCAGTCCCACATTTAGCAGTCCCACATGTAGCAGTCCCACATTTAGCAGTCTGACATTTAGCAGTCTGACATTTAGCAGTCTGACATTTAGCAGTCCCACATGTAGCAGTCCCACATGTAGCAGTCCCACATTTAGCAATCCCACATTTAGCAGTCCCACATTTAGCAGTCCCACATTTAGCAGTCCCACATTTAGCAGTCCCACATTTAGCAGTTCCACATTTAGCAGTCCCACATTTAGCAGTCCCACATTTAGCTATCCCACATTTAGCAGTCTGACATTTAGCAGTCCCACATTTAGCAGTCCCACATTTAGCAATCCCACATTTAGCAGTCCGACATTTAGCAGTCCCACATTTAGCAGTCCCACATTTAGCAGTCTGACATTTAGCAGTCCCAAATTTAGCAGTCCGACATTTAGCAGTCCCACATTTAGCAGTCCCACATTTAGCAGTCTGACATTTAGCAGTCCCACATTTAGAAGTCCCACATTTAGCAGTCCGACATTTAGCAGTCCGACATTTAGCAGTCCGACATTTAGCAGTCCGACATTTAGCAGTCTGACATTTAGCAGTCTGACATTTAGCGGTCCCACATTTAGCAGTCTGACATTTAGCAGTCTGACATTTAGCAGTCCCACATTTAGCAGTCCCACATTTAGCAGTACCACATTTAGCAGTCCCACATGTAGCAGTCCCACATTTAGCAGTCTGACATTTAGCAGTCCCACATGTAGCAGTCCCACATTTAGCAGTCCCATATGTAGCAGTCCCACATTTAGCAATCCCACATTTAGCAGTCCCACATTTAGCAGTCCCACATTTAGCAGTCCCACATTTAGCAGTCCCACATTTAGCAGTCCCACATTTAGCAGTCCCACATTTAGCAGTCCCACATTTAGCAATCTGACATTTAGCAGTCTGACATTTAGCAGTCTGACATTTAGCAGTCTGACATTTAGCAGTCCCACATTTAGCAGTCCCACATTTAGCAGTCCCACATTTAGCAGACCCACATTTAGCAGTCCCACATTTAGCAGTCCCACATGTAGCAGTCCCACATTTAGCAGTCCCACATTTAGCAGTCCCACATTTAGCAGTCTGACATTTAGCAGTCCTACATTTAGCAGTCTGACATTTAGCAGTCCCACATTTAGCAATCCCACATTTAGCAGTCCCACATGTAGCAGTCCCACATGTAGCAGTCCCACATGTAGCAGTCCCACATTTAGCAGTCCCACATTTAGCAGTCCCGCATTTAGCAGTCCCACATTTAGCAGTCCCGCATTTAGCAGTCCCGCATTTAGCAGTCCCGCATTTAGCAGTCCCGGAATTAGCAGTCACGCATTTAGCAGTCCCGCATTTAGCAGTCCCACATTTAGCAGTCCCACATTTAGCAGTCCGACATTTAGCAGTCTGACATTTAGCAGTCTGACATTTAGCAGTCTGACATTTAGCAGTCTGACATTTAGCAGTCTGACATTTAGCAGTCTGACATTTAGCAGTCTGACATTTAGCAGTCCCACATTTAGCAGTCTGACATGTAGCAGTCCCACATTTAGCAGTCCCACATTAGCAGTCCCACATTTAGCAGTCCCACATTTAGCAGACCAACATTAAGCAGTCTGACATTTAGCAGTCTGACATTTAGCAGTCCCACATTTAGCAGTCCCACATTTAGCAGTCCCACATATAGCAGTCTGACATTTAGCAGTCCCACATTTAGCAGTCCCACATTTAGCAGTCCCACATTTAGCAGTCCCACATTTAGCAGTCTCACATTTAGCAGTCCCACATTTAGCAGTCCCACATTTAGCAGTCTGACATTTAGCAGTCCCACATTTAGCAGTCCCACATTTAGCGGTCCCACATTTAGCGGTCCCACATTTAGCGGTCCCACATTTAGCAGTACGACATTTAGCGGTCCCACATTTATCAGTCCCACATTTAGCAGTCTGACATTTAGCAGTCTGACATTTAGCAGTCCCACATTTAGCAGTCTGACATTTAGCAGTCCCACATTTAGCAGTCTGACATTTAGCAGTCCCACATTTAGCAGTCTGACATTTAGCAGTCTGACATTTAGCAGTCCCACATTTAGCAGTCCCACATGTAGCAGTCCCACATTTAGCAGTCTGACATTTAGCAGTCTGACATTTAGCAGTCTGACATTTAGCAGTCCCACATGTAGCAGTCCCACATGTAGCAGTCCCACATTTAGCAATCCCACATTTAGCAGTCCCACATTTAGCAGTCCCACATTTAGCAGTCCCACATTTAGCAGTCCCACATTTAGCAGTTCCACATTTAGCAGTCCCACATTTAGCAGTCCCACATTTAGCTATCCCACATTTAGCAGTCTGACATTTAGCAGTCCCACATTTAGCAGTCCCACATTTAGCAATCCCACATTTAGCAGTCCGACATTTAGCAGTCCCACATTTAGCAGTCCCACATTTAGCAGTCTGACATTTAGCAGTCCCAAATTTAGCAGTCCGACATTTAGCAGTCCCACATTTAGCAGTCCCACATTTAGCAGTCTGACATTTAGCAGTCCCACATTTAGAAGTCCCACATTTAGCAGTCCGACATTTAGCAGTCCGACATTTAGCAGTCCGACATTTAGCAGTCCGACATTTAGCAGTCTGACATTTAGCAGTCTGACATTTAGCGGTCCCACATTTAGCAGTCTGACATTTAGCAGTCTGACATTTAGCAGTCCCACATTTAGCAGTCCCACATTTAGCAGTACCACATTTAGCAGTCCCACATGTAGCAGTCCCACATTTAGCAGTCTGACATTTAGCAGTCCCACATGTAGCAGTCCCACATTTAGCAGTCCCATATGTAGCAGTCCCACATTTAGCAATCCCACATTTAGCAGTCCCACATTTAGCAGTCCCACATTTAGCAGTCCCACATTTAGCAGTCCCACATTTAGCAGTCCCACATTTAGCAGTCCCACATTTAGCAGTCCCACATTTAGCAATCTGACATTTAGCAGTCTGACATTTAGCAGTCTGACATTTAGCAGTCCCACATTTAGCAGTCCCACATTTAGCAGTCCCACATTTAGCAGACCCACATTTAGCAGTCCCACATTTAGCAGTCCCACATGTAGCAGTCCCACATTTAGCAGTCCCACATTTAGCAGTCCCACATTTAGCAGTCTGACATTTAGCAGTCCTACATTTAGCAGTCTGACATTTAGCAGTCCCACATTTAGCAATCCCACATTTAGCAGTCCCACATGTAGCAGTCCCACATGTAGCAGTCCCACATGTAGCAGTCCCACATTTAGCAGTCCCACATTTAGCAGTCCCACATGTAGCAGTCCCACATTTAGCAGTCCCACATTTAGCAGTCCCACATTTAGCAGTCTGACATTTAGCAGTCCCACATTTAGCAGTCCCACATTTAGCAGTCCCGCATTTAGCAGTCCCGCATTTAGCAGTCCCGCATTTAGCAGTCCCGCATTTAGCAGTCCCGGAATTAGCAGTCACGCATTTAGCAGTCCCGCATTTAGCAGTCCCACATTTAGCAGTCCCACATTTAGCAGTCCGACATTTAGCAGTCTGACATTTAGCAGTCTGACATTTAGCAGTCTGACATTTAGCAGTCTGACATTTAGCAGTCTGACATTTAGCAGTCTGACATTTAGCAGTCTGACATTTAGCAGTCCCACATTTAGCAGTCTGACATGTAGCAGTCCCACATTTAGCAGTCCCACATTTAGCAGTCCCACATTTAGCAGTCCCACATTTAGCAGTCCCACATTTAGCAGTCTGACATGTAGCAGTCCCACATTTAGCGGTCCCACATTTAGCAGTCCCACATTTAGCAGTCCCACATTTAGCAGTCTGACATGTAGCAGTCCCACATTTAGCAGTCCCACATTTAGCGGTCCCACATTTAGCGGTCCCACATTTAGCAGTCCCACATTTAGCAGTCTGACATTTAGCAGTCCCACATTTAGCATGTGATTCTGCACGCTCAAAACATAAGCTACTAGTGGTGTGTGTGTGCGTGTGTGAGTGTGTGTGTGTGCGTGTGCGTGTGCTTGTGCGTGTGCGTGCATGCGTGTGCGTGTGTGTGGTAGAGGAAGAGGTAGCATAACATATCTATGAAAGTTCAAGTGGAGGAGTGGAGGATAATGTTGCCAGTAATTACAGTCTTTAGGCTGCTCAGTGGGTAGTACAGACAGTGCACACACACACCACTAGTAGCAACATGTATGACTGTTAACATGAAAAAGCCATTTCCTCCATGTGGTGGGGATTAGCAACAGCGTGACACACACACACACACACACACACACACACACACACACACACACACACACACACACACACACACACACACACACACACACACACACACACACACACACACACACACACACACACACACACACCAACTAGACAATTAAACCTTTCCGATTGTCTCTAAATAAGTAAAACAATATTAATTAAATCTATCTGAGACTGGACCAATGTAAGAGAGGGAGATGAGACATGAGAAGTGCTCTTCAAGGAGAAGAGACAGACAGACAGACAGACAGACTTTCTTCAGCCTCACAAACTGGACCCTGTGTCAACAGATCACTATCCTGACTTCTAAAGCTCGACATCTAAACGCCATCACTAGTAAACCAACGGTTTAGTTTGACATAGAAAGGACTTTTCCCATTGGCAGACCTGAGACAATACAAACATTGCTGAGTTACGATCTGGACATTGTGGACAAAGTTATTTGACAAGCAATAGAGACATGCCCATCGGAGTAGGACATCTTGATTTCTGTAACGAACAAAGATTATAGTGAAAGAGCAGAGATGATCTCACCTTTTGTTTGATGTTGCTGATGAATGATCGACTTTGGGATTTTTTAAGTCCCTCTTTGGGATTCTAGAGGGACAAAAAAAATACACAAGATGAGCTGAGAGACTAGTGCAGTACACACCTTTTATATTCATATACTGTCCATAATGTCTATACACACACCGTCCTGTACACACCATTATATCTTGATTGTTTATTTTATCCTGCATCTCCCCGACGGGCTTAGGAGAGGTGAATGTAGAGGCATGTGTCCTCCCAAAAAATGTACACGCCAAACCACTCTTCTTAAACCTCTACACGATGGGTGTCGCTAAACCTGGACGGTTGATGCTAACGTGAGCTAATGTAACTAGAATGACTTTGTAAACAACAGCCAACTTTCCAGGACATAGACATATCTGATATGGGCAGAAAGCTTAAATTATTCTTAATCTAAATGTAGTGTCCAATTTACAGTAGCTATTACAGTGAGAAAATACCATGCTATTGTTTGAGGAGAGTGTACAACAACAACAACTTTTATCATAGCAACTGGTTTGATACATTCACCTCTGAAGGTAAATAATGTACTTACATTCAGTAACCTTGCTCTGATTTGTCATCTTGAGGGTCCCAGAGATACAATGTCACATAGTTTTGTTTGATAAAATACATGTTTATGTTCAAATGTAGAAACTGGGTTCTACAGTTTGACCCCACTGCTGTCTCTGGCTCCACACCCACCCCGCCCGGCCATCTAAATGTGTGAAAGTTAGTGTATGATCCATCATGTATGACATTTATGGGAGTGTGTAAACTAAAAAATATACATTACCATAGCATTGTTGTATGTTCTCTATAGTTAAGTACTTGAACAAGTATCAAATGACCAATTTGGCAGATTTTGGCAAACACCTGGCAGACTTGATAGAACATATTGTGCAGTAATGTAATTCTTCACTGGATTAGTCTGAAACTTTGTACACACACTGGTGCCATCTGGTGGCCAAAATCTAAATGACACCTAGACTTCTATTTGAAAGTATGGCCTTTTTCTAACTGCCTGTAGCTCAGGACCTGAAGCAAGGATATGCATATTCTTGATATGCATATTCACTCGCCCGCTTAACCCGGAAGCCAGCTGCACCAATGAGGAAACACCTTTCAAATGATGACCATAACATTCAAACACACATGTCATGTACACTATTTTTGACATTGCTTGTTCTAATATTTGTATATTTCTTAATTCCTTGTTGTTGAGTGTATTGTTATCTATTACTGCACGGTTGCAAAATAAGCATGTCATTACACTCACAATAACATTTAGCAAAATATGTGTATGCAACATATTTTATTTGGATTTTTGTGTGTGTGTCTCTCGATTCATCACAGCCTCATTCTTAGCCTGGAGCTAGAGAACCCTTGACAGACACCAAGCAATAAACTGGTACATCTGTGAAGGAGGGAGAGAGGGGGACGGAGGAAGGGATAAGGAGAAGGAGAAGGAGAGGGAGAGAGGAAGAGCGAGGGAGAGAGAGAGAGAGAGGGGGAGAGAGAGTGAGAGAGGGAGAGGGAAGAGGGGGAGGGGGGGAGAGGGAGAGAGGGGAGAGGGGGAGAGGGGGAGAGAGAGAGAGAGAGAGGGGGAGAGAGAGAGAGAGAGAGAGAGAGAGAGAGAGAGAGAGAGAGAGAGAGAGAGAGAGTGAGAGGGAAGAGGGGGAGGGGGGCAGAGGGAGAGAGGGGAGAGGGGGAGAGGGAGAGAGAGAGGGAGAGGGGGAGAGAGAGAGAGAGAGAGCGAGAGAGAGGGAGAGAGAGAGAGAGAGAGAGAGAGAGAGAGAGAGAGAGAGAGAGAGAGAGAGAGAGAGAGAGAGAGAGAGAGAGAGAGAGAGAGAGAGAGAGAGGGAGGGAGAGAGAGAGAGAGAGAGAGAGAGGTTGAGGGGGAGAGAGAGAGAGAGGGGAGAGAGGGAGAGAGGGAGAGGGAGAGGAGTATAGGAACTCCCTGCTCATACTGTTGGACACACTGCATTAAAATGGATGTTTAGAGACCTGTTCATCTGAAAATACAATCAGCAGAGGAAATTAAATATTAATAAAAGAGACACTGCAGACATTTTTCTCTCACTAACAATGTATTATTTCTCTGCATTCAATGAAAGACCTACCAGCTCGGGTGAGAAGTTCCCTTTGGGATCAGCTGTGTGTGTGTGTGTGTGTGTGTGTGTGTGTGTGTCTGTACCGGTAGGTTCTTCTGCAGGCCCACGTGTGTGGCTCTGAGCAGAGCTCTGATGCTGGAGCTGTCTGTGTCCTCCTTGTCTCCAATCTGAGACTCCTTCAACAGAGAGTCCAGCTTCTTCCTGATGTAACTTTCCACTTGGTGGTTACCATTACTCTGAAGAAGGGAGGAGAGAGGGAAGGAGAGAGACGAGGGGAGGGAGAGAGAAAGAGAGAGAGAGAACGACAGAGAGAGAAAGAGAGAGAGTGACAGAGCAAGACAGGGAGAGAGAGAGAGACAGAAAGAGAGAAAGAGACAGGGAGAGACAGAGAGAGACAGAGAGCGACGGGGAGAGAGAGAGAGAGAGAACAACAGAGAGAGACAGGGAGAGTGACAGAGAGAGACAGGGAGAGAGAGAGAGACAGAAAGAGAGAGTAGAGAGAGAGAGAGAGAGAGAGAGAGAGAGAGAGAGAGAGAGAGAGAGAGAGAGCGAGAGAGAGAGAGAGAGAGAGAGAACAACAGAGCGAGAACGACAGAGAGAGACAGGGAGACAGAGACAGAGAGAGACAGAGAGAGACAGAGAGCGACGGGGAGAGAGAGAGAGAGAGAACAACAGAGAGAGACAGAGAGAGAGAGAGAGAGAGATGAGTTGATGATGTTGTATTGGTTGTGAATCCATCTGTCACTGGTTAAATACACCAGGTCATTAGTGTAGTCCTGGCAGTACTAGCAGTAGACAGACCAGCCCAGTACAAGCAGTACTAGCAGTACAGACAGAGTGTGAACAGATCAGTCCTGGCTCCAGTCCTGATCACACCTTTAAATCAGCATATATCTCACTACTTTAATTGGCTCTAAATATCACCCTCTCTTCACTGGGAATGAGGGAAACTAGCCAAGATCCCGAATGGCATATGAGAAAGCACTCTCTATGTCCAAAATGGCAGCTGTAGCTTGCTTTCCTCAGCTCGAGGTAGAAGTTGTCTCCAGCGACAGATCTAAAATCAGAGTACCCTACTCCAAAAGGTTATTCAGATAGCATAAACTGATCCTAGATCAGTAGCTGTAGCTCCTTAAACCTCATGAAAAAACAATCGAACGTAACAAAAGATGATGTAATGTAAACACATAATTATCATATATTTATCAGTCCATTTCAGATGTCAGAAATTAATTAGGGGGAAATCATATCTCCCATTCCTTTTGTTTTTCCGGTCAAGTTTGTCGAGGTGTATTGTATAATGAAGCTAATCATTCACTTAATTAGAATTGTTATTTACACACACACACACACACACACCGTGCCTGCGTCAAGCTCATTAAACATGAATTAGTCCCAAACACAACTGGGCTAATCGTCTGTCATACCTTCGCAGCTCTAACATTAAAGTCCTATTAGCGCAGTGAATTCTGGTAGTGATGGAGGGAGATTACTGTACATATCGCCAAATTATTTTGGACTATATTATATTGATACTTTGACTGTAAGTATTGATTTGCAAAAAATAAATACATGAAATAAATACATATACTGTACCAGTCAAAAGTTTAGACCCACCTGCTCATTCAAGGGTTTTTCTTTATTTTTACCATTTTCTACATTGCAGAATAATAGTGAAGACATCAAAACTATGAAATAACACATCATGGTAGTAACCAAAAAAGTGTTGAGCCAAGAGAGTGCAAAGTTGTCATCAAGGCAAAGGGTGGCTACTTTGAAGAATCTCAAATCTACACTTTTTTTGGGGTTACTACATGATTAATGTGTTATTTCATAGTTTTGATGTCTTCACTATTATTCTGCAATGTAGAAAATAGTAAAAAATAAACAAAAACCCTTGAATGAGTAGTCTAAACTTTGGACTGGTGCTGTACGTGGTCATGTATATATTTTTGCTAGGTAGCGTTAGCAGCAGTCGGCTGTATCTGTACCAAAACTACAGTATTTTACATCCCTATAGGCTGTTCTCCATCTTCTTTTTAAAAAGTGAGCCAACATGTTTTCAGTACTTTTATTTCCATGATTAATCCAAACTATTTTGTCTCTCTGCAGCAGAGTAGCAGATATGTTTGGAACAACAAATTGTACTACATAGAAAATTGTGAGAATCGTAATACATATCATATATGATAATATCATACCATTGGGACCCTGGCAATTACCAGCCCTAATTTTAGCTCAATACTGTCATTAGGAGTCCATTACATGGCCTGTCTCTGACCCAGTGACAACACACTGATTAGTGGACAGGCCTTCAAACTTCACCAGCCACCAGAATTACTGAACTGTGAAAAGGATTAGAGCTGCATTTTTATTTATTTTATTTAACCTTTATTTAACTAGGCAAGTCAGTAAAGAACAAATTCT
>NW_026600798.1:85000-123325 GCF_029448725.1 Salvelinus fontinalis | reverse complement strand
TAGGCCAGGTAATTATTGACAACAGAACAGGTTCTTGCTCAACACGTGTGTGTTACTAAGTAACTCAAACAAGGTGGAGGCATTTGACTGACAGGTGCCCGCATGGTGACAGCATGAAGAGAGAAATGAGACGTGTCACGGCAAAGCTAAAGAACACCCCTCCTTTGTCTGAATGACAACACAGTAGAATCCTCTGTGATGTCGACAAGCATTCTGAGACTAGAATGTGACTGAACAGAATTCTGTTGTAAACTATTTCTACATCAGGCAGGTAAAGAGCAACATGTCTTTCAAATCCAGGATCCCATTAGACTAGACCAGGTTTAGACCATTAGGCTTAGACCATTAGACTAGACCAGGGTTAGACCATTAGACTAGACCAGGGAGGGACCATTAGACTAGACCAGGGTTAGACCATTAGACTAGACCAGGGTTAGACCATTAGACTAGACCAGGGTTAGACCATTAGACTAGACCAGGTTTAGACCATTAGACTAGACCAGGGTTAGACCATTAGACTAGACCAAGGTTAAACCATTAGACTAGACCAGGGTTAAACCATTAGACTAGACCAGGGTTAGACCATTAGACTAGACCAGGGTTAGACCATTAGACTAGACCAGGGTTAAACCATTAGACTAGACCAAGGTTAAACCATTAGACTAGACCAGGGTTAGACCAGGGTTAGACCATTCGACTAGACCAAGGTTAGACCATTAGACTAGACCAAGGTTAGACCATTAGACTAGACCAAGGTTAAACCATTAGACTAGACCAGGGTTAGACCATTAGACTAGACCAGGGTTAGACCATTAGACTAGACCAGGGTTAGACCATTAGACTAGACCAGGGTTAGACCATTAGACTAGACCAGGGTTAGACCATTAGACTAGACCAGGGTTAGACCATTAGACTAGACCAGGGTTAGACCATTAGACTAGACCAGGGTTAGACCATTAGACTAGACCAGGGTTAGACCATTAGACTAGACCAGGGTTAGACCACTAGACTATACCAGGGTTAGACCACTAGACTAGACCACACACGCAAACACACAGGCCCTACACACACACACAGAGAGAGAAAACAAACAGGGTGGAGGTGACACACATGGTGGGTGGAGCCAAATGAACCGTTCATCCCCTGAGGGTATTGGAGACCGGTAGTGTATGCGTGTGTGTGTGTGTCACTAATAGGACTTCATGCGAGACAAAGGGTGACAAATCAGCCAAGCATTCTCACATCGGTCATATGTGACATCATATTGTACTGCCCTTCACTGTGTTCTTCTATCCTCCTCTCCCCTCCTGCCGTTCTCCTTTCACCAGTCATTACACATGGATAAAGCTTTCGTCCAGCTAAAGACCAGCTTATTTCCTAGATAAGATATGACTGCATTTGTAAAGCACCTCTAACCGGTAGGGCCGTAGCCGTCTATAACCGGTAGGGCCGTAGCCGTCTATAACCGGTAGGGCCGTAGCCGTCTATAACCGGTTAGGCCGTAGCCGTCTATTTCCACACAGCTGTGACACGCTGTGTGTGTTAGAGTTCTGCTACGCGACCCAACGGGCCCAGGCATTCTACACTGGGTTAGGGCCGGGTAGGGCCTGTTGTCTATTCAATAACTAGGGTACGGACAGGGCTCTGGTACCACTAAAGTGATCAGTAGCAGTTTGAAGCAGAGACATGTGCTCTGCAGTCCAGTACATATCATGGTGGCAGAAGTGCTTAAACCTCGTCCAATAGAAGACCAGAACATTGTCAGAGTCCACAGGAGAGAATATTTTACAGAAAATAATTATGTTCCTTGAGTTGTCGGAGTTCAAAGCGACGAAAACTGCCCTCATTGAACAGAACAGCAAGCAGAGACGTTGCTATGGATACTCACACAAGCAGAGCCATTCAGAGCACATGCAGCGTGAGTAGAACAGGGAGCGAGGGGCAGACAGAAGAGCAGCTAATGGATACTGATGGAGGAAGTTATTTCTGATTTAGGGTTCGGCAGGGTAGGGCCTTAAATTTGGCAGAAGCAATCGGGCCTGGGTAGGGTAGGGCCTGAACGTCGGGGGCCTGAGTAGGGTAGAGCCTGAACGTCGGGGGCCTGAGTAGGGTAGAGCCTGAACGTCGGGGGCCTGAGTAGGGCTTGGGCCTGAACGTCGGGGGACTGGGTAGGGCTTGGGCCTGAACGTCGGGGGCCTGAGTAGGGTAGAGCCTGAACGTCGGGGGCCTGGGTAGGGCTTGGGCCTGAACGTCGGGGGCCTGGGCCTGAACGTCGGGGGCCTGGGCCTGAACGTCGGGGGCTTGGGCCTGAACGTCGGGGGCCTGGGTAGGGCTTGGGCCTGAACGTCGGGGGCCTGGGTAGGGCTTGGGCCTGAACGTCGGGGGCCTGGGTAGGGCTTGGGCCTGAACGTCGGGGGCCTGGGTAGGGCTTGGGCCTGAACGTCGGGGGCCTGGGTAGGGCTTGGGCCTGAACGTCGGGGGCCTGGGTAGGGCTTGGGCCTGAACGTCGGGGGCCTGGGTAGGGCTTGGGCCTGAACGTCGGGGGCCTGGGTAGGGCTTGGGCCTGAACGTCGGGGGCCTGGGTAGGGCTTGGGCCTGAACGTCGGGGGCCTGGGTAGGGCTTGGGCCTGAACGTCGGGGGCCTGGGTAGGGCTTGGGCCTGAACGTCGGGGGCCTGGGTAGGGCTTGGGCCTGAACGTCGGGGGCCTGGGTAGGGTAGAGCCTGAACGTCGGGGGCCTGGGTAGGGTAGAGCCTGAACGTCGGGGGCCTGGGTAGGGCTTGGGCCTGAACGTTGGGGGCCTGGGTAGGGTAGGGTCTGAACATTGGGGGCCTGGGTAGGGTAGGGCCTGAACATTGGGGGACTGGGTAGGGCTTGGGCCTGAACATTGGGGGACTGGGTAGGGCTTGGGCCTGAACGTTGGGGGACTGGGTAGGGTAGGGTCTGAACATTGGGGGCCTGGGTAGGGTAGGGCCTGAACATTGGGGGACTGGGTAGGGCTTGGGCCTGAACATTGGGGGACTGGGTAGGGTAGGGTCTGAACATTGGGGGCCTGGGTAGGGTAGGGCCTGAACATTGGGGGACTGGGTAGGGCTTGGGCCTGAACATTGGGGGACTGGGTAGGGCTTGGGCCTGAACGTTGGGGGCATGGGTTGGGTAGGGCTTGGGCTTAAAATTCATGCCCGTGCAGAGCTCTAGTGTGTCTCAGCACATATGAACCAGTCATACGGGTTACACACACACACTGTACATAACTCCATTTAGCCATAACATCTGAATAGTGTGAATATACACACACAACCTATTCTAGACCTATTGACAGTACCTCCCAACAATAGTCACACAGCATCTTGGCAGATGAGAGATGTCAGCAGCACAGGGTGGTGGTGCAGGGTAAGAGTACGGCTTGCTGTGTGTGCCGACTGTCGAGTGTCTTTAGACAGATGTCAGATACAGTAGAATCTCAGTGTAAGCTGATGTAGGTTGAGCAAACATCTAGCTGTACTGCTGTGTAAACTGAGGTGGACATGGATCTAGTGCTGCGTACAGTGGGTGCAACGTCACCACCCTATCCCCTCTGACACCCTACCCTTTCTGACACCAGTCTCTCTCGCTGGCACCTCTGACACCAGTCTCTCTCTGTCTCAGTGTAACACTCATGGCTGTGAGCCACCTCCTCTGGGCTCAATGGTGTTCATTAGCCCTCTGCTGCAGCCTTCATCCCCCAGCCCTGCAGCCAGCCCTATTGTACAGCGCACAATGGCAAGGCAAACAGAAGATTAGGCCTGCTTCAGGAGTCACAGACGGAAGAGGAGAGGGGGAGGGGAGGGTTGAGGGTCTACCCCAGTCTGCTAGCTCCTTCAGTAGCTCTTGATCCACACGAGAGGAGAGCTGTAAGTTCACACACAGACACACGAGAAGAAAGAGTCACAGGTCAGTGACCAGGCTCTCAACGATCAGTAGAACATCTGGCAGTAGAAACCACAGTTCCGTTCTCTCTCTAAGACAGGACTAACCAATAGGAGGGAATGAGGGAGAGCAGAGAGGAAGCTTCTAGAAAGCAGCCAATGCCAGGATACTTTTTAATAAAGCCCACAGCCATCAATCAAAGCCATGAGTGCTGTCCTCCTCTCCTCTCTCCCATCTCCTCTGCCTGGCTGCTGGGGAAATGGCAGGAGCACCATCATTAGCTCATCTGTCAGTGTTACAGGGAAAGCTGCTTGCTGCCCCCCTCCATCTCCTGAATAGAACAGCCAGAGGGGGAAGTTAGTGGGCCAGGAAGCAGGAAGCAGGAGACAGGATCCAAATGGAGCTGTGATGGTGGTGACACAAAGACACTGGGTTTTCATTGGCTATGAAGCTCCAAAAGAGGCAGTTGTATTGTTCAGACAAATCAGAAGATGGATAAGAACTTGATTCATGAATGGAGAATGCTTGGTTTATTTAGGGCTTTCCATTGATTCACTGGATTTTGATTCTCTTGCCCTTCCTTACACCACTTCCTGAATTGAGTTCAAATGGATTTGACCCCCAAAACTGAATAGTTTCAGAGACCAGCCATGTTTTCTGTTCCAGGGTCTCAGGTTTACTGAAGCACAGAGTGCTGGAAGGCAGTGGCCTGTGGCCTCAGCTGAACTGTGAGATGAAATGGAGCCTGGAGTTAGACACACACACACGTGCTTATGGCTGTCCAGCAATGTCAGGGCCCCGATTGGCCCCCATGCCCATAAGTTTCAGGAGAAGGACAGAATTCACACACTCACATGGTCTGGCTGGCTCTGGAATGTTCTGGGCTATAAGAACACACTTCTGCTTTTCCAAAACAAGACAAGGCTGCAATGAGGACATTGGGGAGACAGGCCGTAGTCAGTCTGTCTAGACCACATATTCCCCATGGTTACTTAGTCATTAGGCTAACATTATGATATACATTATCCACCAGAGTCATTAGGCTAACATTATGATATACATTATCCACCAGAGTCATTAGGCTAACATTATGATATACATTATCCACCAGAGACATTAGGCTAACATTATTATATACATTATCCACCAGAGTCATTAGGCTAACATTATGATATACATTATCCACCAGAGACATTAGGCTAACATTATGATATACATTATCCACCAGAGACATGAGGCTAACATTATGATATACATTATCCACCAGAGTCATTAGGCTAACATTATGATATACATTATCCACCAGAGTCATTAGGCTAACATTATGATATACATTATCCACCAGAGACATTAGGCTAACATTATGATATACATTATCCACCAGTCATTAGGCTAACATTATGATATACATTATCCACCAGAGTCATTAGGCTAACATTATGATATACATTATCCACCAGAGTCATTAGGCTAACATTATGATATACATTATCCACCAGAGTCATTAGGCTAACATTATGATATACATTATCCACCAGAGACCTTAGGCTAACATTATGATATACATTATCCACCAGAGACCTTAGGCTAACATTATGATATACATTATCATGTATATTATCCACTAGTCATTAGGCTAACATTATCCCAGTGTTTACCATAGGATTTCTTTCAGCAGCAAAGTTAGCATAGGGGGGTGGGTGTGGCCATAAACCTTGGAGGCAGTCCTCTTGGCCGTAGAATAAAAATGCCAGGACATTTTGGGAATTTTAGATTCTCCACGACTGTCTAGCTTTAATTTGTGATTTTCAAAGATAATGGAACTATATATTTTTCAATAATATTATATTTACTACCATACTTTATATCTGGTTTTAGTCATTTAAGTTTACACTGAAAACATCTAACCGTCCAGATTTATTATTATTTTTAACATCTTTTTTGGAGTGGAGGCCCGCCGCTGCTAAATACATTTTGGGGAAACACTTATCCTATACATTATCCACCGCCACCAGACCTGACCCATTAATGTCACATTAGCTCAGATGCATCATGGATTGTTATTGAGGGTCCATTTTGTTTTGAGCTAGCTAGGGCATCAGAGCCATAACAAGGTCCTTGTTATATCCATCAGTGACTAGGAAAACACAATGCAGATGGATTCACATCAAAGTGGAAGAACAAGGCTGCATCCCTACAGACCTGTCCTTCTTAGAACACTAGCAGTGACGTTCATGCCCTCCCCATAACTCCTCAGTAACCAGCAACATCATTACCATCAGTGCCCTCCCCATAACCCCTCAGTAACCAGCTATATCATTACCATCAGTGTCCTCCCCATAACCCCTCAGTAACCAGCTATATCATTACCATCAGTGTCCTCCCCATAACCCCTCAGTAACCAGCTACATCATTACCATCAGTGTCCTCCCCATAACCCCTCAGTAACCAGCTACATCATTACCATCAGTGCCCTCCCCATAACCCCTCAGTAACCAACTATATCATTACCATCAGTGCCCTCCCCATAACCCCTCAGTAACCAGCTATATCATTACCATCAGTGTCCTCCCCATAACCCCTCAGTAACCAGCTATATCATTACCATCAGTGTCCTCCCCATAACCCCTCAGTAACCAACTATATCATTACCATCAGTGCCCTCCCCATAACCCCTCAGTAACCAGCTATATCATTACCATCAGTGTCCTCCCCATAACCCCTCAGTAACCAGCTATATCATTACCATCAGTGCCCTCCCCATAACCCCTCAGTAACCAACTATATCATTACCATCAGTGCCCTCCCCATAACCCCTCAGTAACCAGCTACATCATTACCATCAGTGTCCTCCCTATAACCCCTCAGTAACCAGCTATATCATTACCATCAGTGTCCTCCCCATAACCCCTCAGTAACCAGCTATATCATTACCATCAGTGTCCTCCCTATAACCCCTCAGTAACCAGCTATATCATTACCATCAGTGCCCTCCCCATAACCCCTCAGTAACCAGCTACATCATTACCATCAGTGTCCTCCCCATAACCCCTCAGTAACCAGCTATATCATTACCATCAGTGCCCTCCCCATAACCCCTCAGTAACCAGCTACATCATTACCATCAGTGTCCTCCCCATAACCCCTCAGTAACCAGCTACCTCATTACCATCAGTGTCCTCCCCATAACCCCTCAGTAACCAGCTACATCATTACCATCAGTGTCCTCCCCATAACCCCTCAGTAACCAGCTACATCATTACCATCAGTGTCCTCCCTATAACCCCTCAGTAACCAGCTATATCATTACCACCAGTGTCCTCCCCATAACCCCTCAGTAACCAGCTATATCATTACCATCAGTGTCCTCCCCATAACCCCTCAGTAACCAGCTACATCATTACCATCAGTGTCCTCCCTATAACCCCTCAGTAACCAGCTATATCATTACCATCAGTGTCCTCCCCATAACCCCTCAGTAACCAGCTACATCATTACCACCAGTGTCCTCCCCATAACCCCTCAGTAACCAGCTACATCATTACCATCAGTGTCCTCCCCATAACCCCTCAGTAACCAGCTATATCATTACCATCAGTGCCCTCCCCATAACCCCTCAGTAACCAGCTATATCATTACCATCAGTGCCCTCCCCATAACCCCTCAGTAACCAGCTACATCATTACCATCAGTGTCCTCCCCATAACCCCTCAGTAACCAGCTATATCATTACCATCAGTGTCCTCCCTATAACCCCTCAGTAACCAGCTATATCATTACCATCAGTGTCCTCCCTATAACCCCTCAGTAACCAGCTACATCATTACCATCAGTGTCCTCCCCATAACCCCTCAGTAACCAGCTACATCATTACCATCAGTGTCCTCCCCATAACCCCTCAGTAACCAGCTACATCATTACCATCAGTGTCCTCCCCATAACCCCTCAGTAACCAGCAATATCATTACCATCAGTGTCCTCCCCATAACCCCTCAGTAACCAGCTATATCATTACCATCAGTGTCCTCCCCATAACCCCTCAGTAACCAGCTATATCATTACCATCAGTGTCCTCCCCATAACCCCTCAGTAACCAGCTAGGCCTAAATCATAAGCTGCATCAGTGAGAAGCCCAAGTGCCCATCTCTGCCAGTAAGAACAGCCTGGCGTTGCACAAGACCCTACAAGACAACACCACCACATGCAGTAAGCAGGGCTCCCTGAGGAGAGCAGAGAGCAGCAGCTGTCCTGGTCCTGCAGTGGAAGACACCGGAGGTCAGAGAGACAATAGGCAAAGAGCCATGACACCAGTCCGTGCCAATGTCCGTTATGCCCATCACGGTCACCGTGACGGGCACAGAGAGTCACAGAGAGCGTCTGAAACGACTTACTGTACTGGCAAAGCCACTTGACACAGAGTCAGTAGTACTGAGAGTAAGTGCTGAGAGAGATGTTCAACTTTAAGCATGAAATTGTGCATGTGTGTCTGTGTGCGCTTATACGTGACCAATGAAGACCATTCGCAAGCATACGTGCAAATGTAATCTATACACATGAAAGCATCCCTTCCAACTCCACTACTGAGCCCCATGTAGGTCATACTCTAAACCAGCGGGGTGAGATTAGAGACAGAGGAGGTTGAGATGCCAGAGACGGACAGAGAAGAGACAGAGAAGAGAGAGGCTCTTGTCTCTGTGGCTTTAGTGAACAGATGCAGACGGCTGTACAGGAAAAGAGGAGAGGAGTGCCATCCATCCCCTCCTATCAGCTTTCCAAGCACTCGGAGCGTTCCAAATCGCTCCTGGCACACCCAGGCTGACTCCTACGCTTCACTATCAGAGTTCCCACCGGAATATGGGACATGATAACAGCAGCTCCCCTTCCCCCCCTCCCCATTCCCACTTTCCACTCTCCTGATACCTCAATATGAAACAGAGAGGAGTATCCAGATCCACAAAGCAACACAGTAGAGAAACAACACAGTGTTATATCTGGATGTCTGGAGGAGTAGAGAAACAACACAGTGTTTTATCTGGATGTCTGGAGGAGTAGAGAAACAACACAGTGTTTTATCTGGATGTCTGGAGGAGTAGAGAAACAACACAGTGTTTTATCTGGATGTCTAGAGGAGTAGAGAAACAACACAGTGTTTTATCAGGATGTCTGGAGGAGTAGAGAAACAACACAGTGTTTTATCTGGATGTCTGGAGGAGTAGAGAAACAACACAGTGTTTTATCTGGATGTCTGGAGGAGTAGAGAAACAACACAGTGTTTTATCTGGATGTCTAGAGGAGTAGAGAAACAACACAGTGTTTTATCAGGATGTCTGGACGAGTAGAGAAACAACACAGTGTTTTATCTGGATGTCTGGAGGAGTAGAGAAACAACACAGTGTTTTATCTGGATGTCTGGAGGAGTAGAGAAACAACACAGTGTTTTATCTGGATGTCTAGAGGAGTAGAGAAACAACACAGTGTTTTATCAGGATGTCTGGAGGAGTAGAGAAACAACACAGTGTTTTATCTGGATGTCTGGAGGAGTAGAGAAACAACACAGTGTTTTATCTGGATGTCTGGAGGAGTAGAGAAACAACACAGTGTTTTATCAGGATGTCTGGAGGAGTAGAGAAACAACACAGTGTTTTATCTGGATGTCTGGAGGAGGAGAGAAACAACACAGTGTTTTATCTGGATGTCTGGAGGAGGAGAGAAACAACACAGTGTTTTATCTGGATGTCTGGAGGAGTAGAGAAACAACACAGTGTTTTATCAGGATGTCTGGAGGAGTAGAGAAACAACACAGTGTTTTATCAGGATGTCTGAAGGAGTAGAGAAACAACACAGTGTTTTATCAGGATGTCTGAAGGAGTAGAGAAACAACACAGTGTTTTATCAGGATGTCTGGAGGAGTAGAGAAACAACACAGTGTTTTATCTGGATGTCTGGAGGAGTAGAGAAACAACACAGTGTTTTATCAGGATGTCTGAAGGAGTAGAGAAACAACACAGTGTTTTATCAGGATGTCTGGAGGAGTAGAGAAACAACACAGTGTTTTATCAGGATGTCTGGAGGAGTAGAGAAACAACACAGTGTTTTATCAGGATGTCTGGAGGAGTAGAGAAACAACACAGTGTTTTATCAGGATGTCTGGAGGAGTAGAGAAACAACACAGTGTTTTATCAGGATGTCTGGAGGAGTAGAGAAACAACACAGTGTTTTATCTGGATGTCTGGAGGAGGAGTAGAGAAACAACACAGTGTTTTATCTGGATGTCTGGAGGAGTAGAGAAACAACACAGTGTTTTATCTGGATGTCTGGAGGAGTAGAGAAACAACACAGTGTTTTATCAGGATGTCTGGAGGAGTAGAGAAACAACACAGTGTTTTATCAGGATGTCTGAAGGAGTAGAGAAACAACACAGTGTTTTATCAGGATGTCTGGAGGAGTAGAGAAACAACACAGTGTTTTATCAGGATGTCTGGAGGAGTAGAGAAACAACACAGTGTTTTATCAGGATGTCTGGAGGAGTAGAGAAACAACACAGTGTTTTATCAGGATGTCTGGAGGAGTAGAGAAACAACACAGTGTTTTATCAGGATGTCTGGAGGAGTAGAGAAACAACACAGTGTTTTATCTGGATGTCTGGAGGAGGAGTAGAGAAACAACACAGTGTTTTATCTGGATGTCTGGAGGAGTAGAGAAACAACACAGTGTTTTATCTGGATGTCTGGAGGAGTAGAGAAACAACACAGTGTTTTATCAGGATGTCTGGAGGAGTAGAGAAACAACACAGTGTTTTATCAGGATGTCTGGAGGAGTAGAGAAACAACACAGTGTTTTATCAGGATGTCTGGAGGAGTAGAGAAACAACACAGTGTTTTATCTGGATGTCTGGAGGAGTAGAGAAACAACACAGTGTTTTATCAGGATGTCTGGAGGAGGAGTAGAGAAACAACACAGTGTTTTATCTGGATGTCTGGAGGAGTAGAGAAACAACACAGTGTTTTATCTGGATGTCTGGAGGAGTAGAGAAACAACACAGTGTTTTATCAGGATGTCTGGAGGAGGAGTAGAGAAACAACACAGTGTTTTATCTGGATGTCTGGAGGAGTAGAGAAACAACACAGTGTTTTATCTGGATGTCTGGAGGAGTAGAGAAACAACACAGTGTTTTATCTGGATGTCTGGAGGAGTAGAGAAACAACACAGTGTTTTATCAGGATGTCTGGAGGAGTAGAGAAACAACACAGTGTTTTATCTGGATGTCTGGAGGAGTAGAGAAACAACACAGTGTTTTATCAGGATGTCTGGAGGAGGAGTAGAGAAACAACACAGTGTTTTATCTGGATGTCTGGAGGAGTAGAGAAACAACACAGTGTTTTATCTGGATGTCTGGAGGAGTAGAGAAACAACACAGTGTTTTATCAGGATGTCTGGAGGAGTAGAGAAACAACACAGTGTTTTATCTGGATGTCTGGAGGAGTAGAGAAACAACACAGTGTTTTATCTGGATGTCTGGAGGAGTAGAGAAACAACACAGTGTTTTATCTGGATGTCTGGAGGAGTAGAGAAACAACACAGTGTTTTATCTGGATGTCTGGAGGAGTTGAGAAACAACACAGTGTTTTATCTGGATGTCTGGAGGAGTAGAGAAACAACACAGTGTTTTATCTGGATGTCTGGACGAGTAGAGAAACAACACAGTGTTTTATCTGGATGTCTGGAGGAGGAGAGAAACAACACAGTGTTTTATCTGGATGTCTGGAGGAGGAGAGAAACAACACAGTGTTTTATCTGGATGTCTGGAGGAGTAGAGAAACAACACAGTGTTTTATCAGGATGTCTGGAGGAGTAGAGAAACAACACAGTGTTTTATCAGGATGTCTGAAGGAGTAGAGAAACAACACAGTGTTTTATCAGGATGTCTGAAGGAGTAGAGAAACAACACAGTGTTTTATCAGGATGTCTGGAGGAGTAGAGAAACAACACAGTGTTTTATCTGGATGTCTGGAGGAGTAGAGAAACAACACAGTGTTTTATCAGGATGTCTGGAGGAGTAGAGAAACAACACAGTGTTTTATCAGGATGTCTGAAGGAGTAGAGAAACAACACAGTGTTTTATCAGGATGTCTGGAGGAGTAGAGAAACAACACAGTGTTTTATCAGGATGTCTGGAGGAGTAGAGAAACAACACAGTGTTTTATCAGGATGTCTGGAGGAGTAGAGAAACAACACAGTGTTTTATCAGGATGTCTGGAGGAGTAGAGAAACAACACAGTGTTTTATCTGGATGTCTGGAGGAGGAGTAGAGAAACAACACAGTGTTTTATCTGGATGTCTGGAGGAGTAGAGAAACAACACAGTGTTTTATCTGGATGTCTGGAGGAGTAGAGAAACAACACAGTGTTTTATCAGGATGTCTGGAGGAGTAGAGAAACAACACAGTGTTTTATCAGGATGTCTGAAGGAGTAGAGAAACAACACAGTGTTTTATCAGGATGTCTGGAGGAGTAGAGAAACAACACAGTGTTTTATAAGGATGTCTGGAGGAGTAGAGAAACAACACAGTGTTTTATCAGGATGTCTGGAGGAGTAGAGAAACAACACAGTGTTTTATCAGGATGTCTGGAGGAGTAGAGAAACAACACAGTGTTTTATCAGGATGTCTGGAGGAGTAGAGAAACAACACAGTGTTTTATCTGGATGTCTGGAGGAGGAGTAGAGAAACAACACAGTGTTTTATCTGGATGTCTGGAGGAGTAGAGAAACAACACAGTGTTTTATCTGGATGTCTGGAGGAGTAGAGAAACAACACAGTGTTTTATCAGGATGTCTGGAGGAGTAGAGAAACAACACAGTGTTTTATCGGGATGTCTGGAGGAGTAGAGAAACAACACAGTGTTTTATCGGGATGTCTGGAGGAGTAGAGAAACAACACAGTGTTTTATCAGGATGTCTGGAGGAGTAGAGAAACAACACAGTGTTTTATCAGGATGTCTGGAGGAGTAGAGAAACAACACAGTGTTTTATCAGGATGTCTGAAGGAGTAGAGAAACAACACAGTGTTTTATCTGGATGTCTGGAGGAGTAGAGAAACAACACAGTGTTTTATCTGGATGTCTGGAGGAGTAGAGAAACAACACAGTGTTTTATCAGGATGTCTGGAGGAGTAGAGAAACAACACAGTGTTTTATCAGGATGTCTGAAGGAGTAGAGAAACAACACAGTGTTTTATCTGGATGTCTGGAGGAGTAGAGAAACAACACAGTGTTTTATCTGGATGTCTGGAGGAGTAGAGAAACAACACAGTGTTTTATCAGGATGTCTGGAGGAGGAGTAGAGAAACAACACAGTGTTTTATCTGGATGTCTGGAGGAGTAGAGAAACAACACAGTGTTTTATCTGGATGTCTGGAGGAGTAGAGAAACAACACAGTGTTTTATCAGGATGTCTGGAGGAGTAGAGAAACAACACAGTGTTTTATCTGGATGTCTGGAGGAGTAGAGAAACAACACAGTGTTTTATCTGGATGTCTGGAGGAGTAGAGAAACAACACAGTGTTTTATCTGGATGTCTGGAGGAGTAGAGAAACAACACAGTGTTTTATCTGGATGTCTGGAGGAGTAGAGAAACAACACAGTGTTTTATCTGGATGTCTGGAGGAGTAGAGAAACAACACAGTGTTTTATCTGGATGTCTGGACGAGTAGAGAAACAACACAGTGTTTTATCTGGATGTCTGGAGGAGTAGAGAAACAACACAGTGTTTTATCTGGATGTCTGGAGGAGTAGAGAAACAACACAGTGTTTTATCAGGATGTCTGGAGGAGTAGAGCAAATAGAGGATAGGCCTATTAAAAGAGAATGCCTCCAATAATGTCGGTGGCATACAACCAATGCCACACACACACACACACACACACACACACACACACACACACACACACACACACACACACCCCCCCCTCTGGAGAGTAGAAGGAAAAAAACACACATTGAAAAGTACATTTTGGCTACAAGCTCCAGCGTGAGTAGGTAATGTTATGCAAAGTAGAAACTGAACATAGATCAGTTATCTCTGGCTCCAGTATGCCCTGTTCCAATCTAAACCAGGGTAGAGGGTTACAGCTAGGTCACAGCCATCCTCTACCACTGCTCCCTGTTCCAATCTAAACCTGTGTAGAGGGTTATAGCTAGGTCACAGCCATCCTCTACCACTGCTCCCTGTTCCAATCTAAACCAGGGTAGAGTGTTATAGCTAGGTCACAGCCATCCTCTACCACTGCTCCCTGTTCCAATCTAAACCAGGGTAGAGGGTTATAGCTAGGTCACAGCCATCCTCTACCACTGCTCCCTGTTCCAATCTAAACCAGGGTAGAGGGTTATAGCTAGGTCACAGCCATCCTCTGACTACCCTAACACCTGCCACTTCCAGTCAAAGCCAATAAGGCCCAGAGTGTCACCAGTCAGTCACTATAGGGGACTAGAGTCACACTGAGAGACCCAGCTATAAGGCTCTGGAGTCAGATAGCTCACAGCACGATGGCCTGGTCTATATCCTGCTCCTCTTCTCTTCCAGGCCAACAGAAAGATCCCATTTCGACCCAGTCAGAGCACAGGCTTCTCAGTCAGCTTGGGGACACTGAAACCGTAGTGACTTGTGTGGTTGGATTCAGTCTGAAGGCTGCTGATGTTAAAATGCCAGGCCTACACCAGCTGCACATCAACAATCACTCTTTATGAATAGCTAAAACCAAATTCTATTTGTCACATGCGCTGAATACAACAGGTGTAGTAGACTTGTTAAGTTACAAACCCTTAACCAACAATGCAGTTCAATAAATAGTGTATTTAGTAAATATTTTCTTAACTATGTAAATAGTCCGGGAGGACATTTGATTAATTGTTTCACAGTCTAATGGCTTGGGGGGGGGGGGGGTAGAAGCTGTTCAGCAGTCTAATGACTTGGGGGGTAGAAGCTGTTCAGCAGTCTAATGGCTTGGGGGGTAGAAGCTGTTCAGCAGTCTAATGGCTTGGGGGTAGAAGCTGTTCAGCAGTCTAATGGCTTGGGGGTAGAAGCTGTTCAGCAGTCTAATGGCTTGGGGGGGTAGAAGCTGTTCAGCAGTCTTTTGGCTCTGGGGGGGGTGGGGGGGGGGGGGGGGTAGAAGCTGTTCAGCAGTCTAATGGCTTGGGGGGGTAGAAGCTGTTCAGCAGTCTTTTGGCTTGGGGGGGGTAGAAGCTGTTCAGCAGTCTTTTGGCTTGGGGGGTAGAAGCTATTCAGCAGTCTTTTGGCTTGGGGGGGTAGAAGCTATTCAGCAGTCTTTTGGCTTGGGGGGGGGGGGGTAGAAGCTGTTCAGCAGTCTTTTGGCTTGGGGGGGGGGTAGAAGCTGTTCAGCAGTCTTATGGCTTGGGGGGGGGGGGTAGAAGCTGTTCAGCAGTCTAATGGCTTGGGGGTAGAAGCTGTTCAGTAGTCTAATGGCTTGGGGGGGTAGAAGCTGTTCAGCAGTCTAATGGCTTGGGGGTAGAAGCTGTTCAGCAGTCTAATGGCTTGGGGGTAGAAGCCGTTCAGCAGTCTAATGGCTTGGGGGTAGAAGCTGTTCAGCAGTCTAATGGCTTGGGGGGTAGAAGCTGTTTAGCAGTCTAATGGCTTGGGGGGGTAGCAGCTGTTCAGCAGTCTAATGGCTTGGGGGGTAGAAGCTGTTTAGCAGTCTAATGGCTTGGGGGTAGCAGCTGTTTAGCAGTCTAATGGCTTGGGGTAGAAGCTGTTCAGCAGTCTAATGGCTTGGGGGGGTAGAAGCTGTTCAGCAGTCTTTTGGCTTGGGGGGGGGGGGGTAGAAGCTGTTCAGCAGTCTAATGGCTTGGGGGGGTAGAAGCTGTTCAGCAGTCTAATGGCTTGGGGGGTAGAAGCTGTTCAGCAGTCTAATGGCTTGGGGGGTAGAAGCTGTTCAGCAGTCTAATGGCTTGGGCGGTAGAAGCTGTTCAGCAGTCTAATGGCTTGGGGGGTAGAAGCTGTTCAGCAGTCTAATGGCTTGGGGGGTAGAAGTTGTTCAGCAGTCTTTTGGCTTGGGGGGTAGAAGTTGTTCAGCAGTCTAAAGGCTTGGGGGGTAGAAGCTGTTCAGCAGTCTAAAGGCTTGGGGGGTAGAAGCTGTTCAGCTGTTAAGCTGCTAAACAATTAATTAAACGGCCACCCGAACTATTTACATTGAGCCCCCTTTGTTTTTACAACTCAGGTTTCAGGTAGACACATCGCTCGTTTTGTTTTTACACTGCTGCTACCATCTACAACTCAGGTAGACACATCGCTCGTTTTGTTTTTACACTGCCGCTACCATCTACAACTCAGGTAGACACATCGCTCGCTACAGTAACTAGCCAATAGCATAATGCTAGCATCATCTAAGATGTCCACCCACTCTGCCCAGAATGGGTGAAAACGTTCTTTGGCGATGAAACTTCACTTCCTTATGTTATAAAATCAATTTTACCAAGACAAATGGGATTATTTTTGTTCTGAATCGTTCAGTGAAGTCTTTCTCTAACTTATCATTAACATCACATCTAAAAAGTCTGATTTCGTAACCTAATACATCCCATAATCAGCACTGAACTTTTGAGGATTTTACATTTTGTGGTCGCCGTCTTCAAAGTTTAGATAACTTTGGATGACACGAGCTGAATAAAATGTAAAATGCTTTGAAAATAAAATCTTGGTATATACTCAGTGCTCCACGGACATTTATCAGACACGGTAGTTTCTGTGAAATCTTCAAAAAAAGAAGACACTTCATATTTGAAATTCCTGTATACTAAAATATGAAAAGTGTATCTGAAAATACTACATGCCATGTCTCAAAATCAATATCCAGCTTACCTCTATTGTTCGATGTCGTTTGGATTCAAGGAGGAAGTGCGCCTGTCAGCTAGCCTGTAGCCTTCACTCGAGCACAGAATCCAGCCTAGCTGACGCCATGCAACTCTCCAGATATCTGACAACTATTTTTCTCTGGCTTGATTTAGTCGCCCTAATTCTGGCCATCCTACCAGGGTAAAAACTCAAAGAACGTTTCAACGGATAATAGAGACATGAGAACTGGACCGTTGGTTTTCTTAATATGATTATCTACACAATTACCATATTATTTTACCCATTGGTCAATTTGTTTTTGTTGATTGGACCCCCTACATCTTGCCCTGCCAAACTGCCACAGTTGGACCTACATTGTGCCCTATAGAATACAGTACATTAACATACCATCCTCTCTCTCTGGAGAGCGGTGTGTCCTATAGAACACAGTACATAAACTACCATCCTCTCTCTGGAGAGCGGTGTGTCCTATAGAATACAGTACATAAACATACCATCCTCTCTCTCTGGAGAGCGGTGTGTCCTATAGAATACAGTACATAAACATACCATCCTCTCTCTCTGGAGAGCGGTGTGTCCTATAGAATACAGTACATAAACATACCATCCTCTCTCTCTGGAGAGCGGTGTGTCCTATAGAATACAGTACATAAACATACCATCCTCTCTCTCTGGAGAGCGGTGTGTCCTATAGAATACAGTACATAAACATACCATCCTCTCTCTCTGGAGAGCGGTGTGTCCTATAGAATACAGTACATAAACATACCATCCTCTCTCTGGAGAGCGGTGTGTTCTATAGAATACAGTACATAAACATACCATCCTCTCTCTGAAGAGCGGTGTGTTCTATAGAATACAGTACATAAACATACCATCCTCTCTCTCTGAAGAGCGGTGTGTCCTATAGAATACAGTACATAAACATACCATCCTCTCTCTCTGGAGAGCGGTGTGTTCTATAGAATACAGTACATAAACATACCATCCTCTCTCTCTGAAGAGCGGTGTGTCCTATAGAATACAGTACATAAACATACCATCCTCTCTCTCTGGAGAGCGGTGTGTTCTATAGAATACAGTACATAAACATACCATCCTGTCTCTCTGGAGAGCGGTGTGTCCTATAGAATACGGTACATAAATAGATTCTCCCTCTGCCCCTCCCTCCCCCTGCTCAACAGACACCATCCTCTCTCTCTGGTCCCCCTGCTGATGAGCATCTGCCAATCCCGAGCATGCACTCTCTAGCGCTAATCTACTGGAACACACACACACACACACACACACACACACACACACACACTGACCTCAATATCAGCCTTTTAAATCAGTGAAGCGTGACACACACATTCATGAATGCTGATGCCAATACACACTTGGCAGTGGGCGCTGTTCCTTTGATCCCCATCCTAAAAAAACTGAATCATTATACTAGCTATTCCTATCCCCCTGTACACACACGACAAGCTCACTTTCAGGTTTCCCAGCATAGTGTGTAAACACAGGGGGTTAGTCTAGCGATTAGATGAGTGCATTTAATCAGTGGGATAAGCCTGGTGGTCCTTCACAACCAGTGAGCCGTAGCCGGCTACAGCAGACAGATTTAGAACGCATTGTAACCTATAGGGGTCTTTCTCCCTCGCTGGTCACCAGAACAGCAGCCACTCCTGTGTGTGTGTGTGTGTGTGTGTGTGTGTGTGTGTGTGTGTGTGTGTGTGTGTGTGTGTGTCAGGGGAGACAATAAGCCTAGGGGACAGTGGAGGTGATGAAGGCTGAGACAACAGAGAGGATTATCATTATAGTTCACTAAAAGTTACTGTAACGTTAGAACTCTGAATGGTTCCCAATGGGACTGACCTAACTAGCTCTCAGGGGGAAAGAGGAAGAGGGAAGACAGGGGAGCAGCGAGAGAAGGAGAAGAGGAAAAGGAGAGAGAAGGAGGAGGAGAGAGGGGGGAGAGAGGGGAAGGAGAAGGAGAGAGGGGGAGGAGAAGGAGAGAGGGGGAGGAGAAGGAGAGAGGGGGAGGAGAAGGAGAGAGAAGAAGAAAAGGAGAGAGAGGGGAGGAGAAGGAGAGAGGGGGAGGAGAAGGGGGAGGAGGAGAAGGAGAGAGGGGGAGGAGAAGGGGGAGGGGGAGAAGGAGAGCGGGGGAGGAGAAGGAGAGAGGAGGAAAAGGAGAGAGGAGGAAAATGAGAGGAGGAAAATGAGAGAAGGAGAGATGAAGGAGAGAGGAGGGGAAGGAGAGATGAAGGAGAGGGGGGAGGAGAAGGAAAGATGAAGGAGAGAGGGGGGAGGAGAATGAGAGAGGGGAGGAGAAGGAGAGAGGAGAATGAGAGAGGGGAGGAGATGGAGAGAGGAGGAGAAAGGAGGAGGAGAAGGAGAGAGGAGGAGAAGGAGAGAGGAGGAGGAGAAGGAGAGAGGAGGAGGAGAGAAGGAGAGGGGAGGAGGAGAAGGAGAGGGGGAGGAGAGAGGAGGAGGAAAGGAGAGAGGGGGAGGAGAGAGGAGGAGGAAAAGGAGAGAGGGGGAGGAGAAGGAGAGAGAAGGAGAGAGGAGGAGAGAGGAGAGAGGAGGAGAGAGAGGGAGGAGGAGGAGGAGAGAGAGGGGAGGAGATGGAGATTGAGAGATGAAGGAGAGAGGGGGGAGATGAAGGAGAGCGGGGGATGAGGAAAGAGGGGGAGGAGAAGGAGAGAGAAGGAGAGAGAGGGGAGAAGGAGAGGAGAGGAGAAGGAGAGAGAGGGGGGAGAAGGAGAGAGGAGGAGAGAGAGAAGGAGAAGGAGAGAGGAGGGGAAGGAGAAGGAGAGAGGAGGGGAAGGAGAAGGAGAGAGGAGTGAGAGGAGGAGAAGGAGAGATGAAGGAGAGAGGGGGGAGGAGAATGAGAGAGGGGAGGAGAAGGATAGAGGAGGAGGAGAAGGAGAGAGGAGGAGCAGAAGGAGAGGGGGGGAGAAGGAGAGGGGGGAGGAGATGGCGAATGAGAGATGAAGGAGAGAGGGGGGAGATGAAGGAGAGAGGGGAAGGAGAAGGAGAGAGAGGGGAGGAGGAGAGAGAGGGGAGGAGAGAGGAGAGATGAAGGAGAGAGGGGGGAGGTGAATGAGAGATGAAGGAGAGAGGGGTCTCTGAAATGTGGATGAAGTTAACATTTCCACCCTACACACCAACATATGGTCAGTTTTGAGTTATCAAATCTCAAATGGTTTAAGGTCAGCGTAATAGGATAGGATTTGGATAAGCTGATCCTAGAACTGTGCCAATGTGATCCTAACTTGTACCCGGAGCCTGAAATGCTGACAGTCTACTCTGTATTCAGAGAGTGAGTTGGTACAATGCAGCAGGGCTGCTACACTCCCAACATCTGGACAAGGCTGTTGCAATAGAACCACAGCTATGGCAGCAAACAAGACCTTTCCACTGTCATTAGAGGACTTTGTTCTTCAGATGATCCAGCTGAATGAAGGACAGGGTTCTCTAAAGTACTGTGTGTGTGTGTGTGTGTGTGTGTGTGTGTGTGTGTGTGTGTGTGTGTGTGTGTGTGTGTGTGTGTGTGTGTGTGTGTGTGTGTGTGTGTGTGTGTGTGTGTGTGTGTGTGTACGTTTGTGCATTGCATATCATGCATTTGTGAGGCTTGTGTGTGTTGTACGTCTATGTGTGTGTCTGTGTGCTGTACATAGGGAAGGAGAGGGCTCGTGATTTAAGGGCATTACTGGAGGGGGGCGTGGTAATGCTGGGCTGTCTCTGACTGCTGGCTAGCTAGCACTCCTCCCTCTCTCTGCAGGGTTAGATTAGAGCCTGCTGGCTAGCTAGCACTCCTCCCTCTCTCTGCAGGGTTAGATTAGAGCCTGCTAGCTAGCTAGCACTCCTCCCTCTCTCTGCAGGGTTAGATTAGAGCCTGCTAGCTAGCTAGCACTCCTCCCTCTCTCTGCAGGGTTAGATTAGAGCCTGCTGGCTAGCTAGCACTCCTCCCTCTCTCTGCAGGGTTAGATTAGAGCCTGCTGGCTAGCTAGCACTCCTCCCTCTCTCTGCAGGGTTAGATTAGAGCCTGCTGGCTAGCTAGCACTCCTCCCTCTCTCTGCAGGGTTAGATTAGAGCCTGCTAGCTAGCTAGCACTCCTCCCTCTCTCTGCAGGGTTAGATTAGAGCCTGCTGGCTAGCTAGCACTCCTCCCTCTCTCTGCAGGGTTAGATTAGAGCCTGCTGGCTAGCTAGCACTCCTCCCTCTCTCTGCAGGGTTAGATTAGAGCCTGCTGGCTAGCTAGCACTCCTCCCTCTCTCTGCAGGGTTAGATTAGAGCCTGCTAGCTAGCTAGCACTCCTCCCTCTCTCTGCAGGGTTAGATTAGAGCCTGCTGGCTAGCTAGCACTCCTCCCTCTCTCTGCAGGGTTAGATTAGAGCCTGCTAGCTAGCTAGCACTCCTCCCTCTCTCTGCAGGGTTAGATTAGAGCCTGCTGGCTAGCTAGCACTCCTCCCTCTCTCTGCAGGGTTAGATTAGAGCCTGCTGGCTAGCTAGCACTCCTCCCTCTCTCTGCAGGGTTAGATTAGAGCCTGCTGGCTAGCTAGCACTCCTCCCTCTCTCTGCAGGGTTAGATTAGAGACTGCTAGTTAGCTAGCACTCCTCCCTCTCTCTGCAGGGTTAGATTAGAGCCTGCTGGCTAGCTAGCACTCCTCCCTCTCTCTGCAGGGTTAGATTAGAGCCTGCTGGCTAGCTAGCAATCCTCCCTCTCTCTGCAGGGTTAGATTAGAGCCTGCTGGCTAGCTAGCACTCCTCCCTCTCTCTGCAGGGTTAGATTAGAGCCTGCTGGCTAGCTAGCACTCCTCCCTCTCTCTGCAGGGTTAGATTAGAGCCTGCTGGCTAGCTAGCACTCCTCCCTCTCTTTGCAGGGTTAGATTAGAGCCTGCTGGCTAGCTAGCACTCCTCCCTCACTCTGCAGGATTAGGATAGAGCCTGCTAGCTAGCTAGCACTCCTCCCTCTCTCTGCAGGGATAGATTAGAGCCTGCTGGCTAGCTAGCAATCCTCCCTCTCTCTGCAGGGTTAGATTAGAGCCTGCTGGCTAGCTAGCACTCCTCCCTCTCTCTGCAGGGTTAGATTAGAGCCTGCTGGCTAGCTAGCACTCCTCCCTCTCTCTGCAGGGTTAGATTAGAGACTGCTGGCTAGCTAGCACTCCTCCCTCTCTCTGCAGGGTTAGATTAGAGCCTGCTGGCTAGCTAGCACTCCTCCCTCTCTCTGCAGGGTTAGATTAGAGCCATGCCTTTGCTGGAAGGGAGAGCAACACACAGAGACAATGTATATGCGCATGAACGCACACGACACACACACCACAGGAGGTGTGTGGCACCTTAATTGGGGAGGACGGGCTCGAGGTAATGGCTGGAGACATTATTATGAGCCATCCTCCCCTCAGCAGCCTCCACTGACACACACATGACCCATGACACACAGGACACACACAGGACACGTGACACACAGCATCCCTCTCTCCATGCCCCTGGCAACAATGACTACAGGAGGAGAGGAGTCCCAACTTTCTATGCATGACACACACACAAAACTTTGGGATGAAGCTGAAGTGGGGGCTGAAGCTAGAACCAGAGTCTGAAGAGAGAGGAGAGGGGGGAAAGGAGGAGAGAGGAGAAAGGAGGAGAGAGGAGAGGGGGGAAAGGAGGAGAGGGGGGAAAGGAGGAGAGGGGGGAAAGGAGGAGAGGGGGGAAAGGAGGAGAGGGGGGAAAGGAGGAGAGAGGAATGGAGGAGAGGAGACAGGGCAGTTGTACGCTGGCTGTGAAGGCTCGACCTCCCAACAATGCCTCCCCCTAACACACACACCGCCCCATGCATGCTCTTTAACCCCATGATGACCCCTGTGAAGGGGACCACAGGCCGACAGTGTGCAACTAATAAGCACAGAGGGGCTGTGTGTGTGTCCTACTCAACCAAACAATACAGTGCAGGGACAGCTCAGAAGGTCTAGGGCAAGACCACAAACACACAGCATTTGGCCAAGAGCAAGAGAACAAAGAATCCAAGGCCATCAAAAACCAGTCTCTCCTTTCCTGAATCAAGATCTGGAAAGGTGCTGTTAAGTCACAGAGAGGGCTGCCAGGTGTTACAGTAGGACTATGTTATGTTCCCTGGCTGTGTTGGTTCTACTGGCGGCTGCTGCTACATTGCCTGCTGCTGCTGCTACTACACTGGCTGCTGCTGCTGCTACTACACTGGCTGCTGCTGCTGCTACATTGCCTGCTGCTGCTGCTGCTGCTGCTGCTGCTGCTGCTGCTGCTACACTGGCTGCTGCTGCTGCTACACTGGCTGCTGCTGCTGCTACACTGGCTGCTGCTGCTGCTACACTGGCTGCTGCTGCTGCTACACTGGCTGCTGCTGCTGCTACACTGGCTGCTGCTGCTGCTACACTGGCTGCTGCTGCTGCTACACTGGCTGCTGCTGCTGCTACACTGGCTGCTGCTGCTGCTACACTGGCTGCTGCTGCTGCTACACTGGCTGCTGCTGCTGCTACACTGGCTGCTGCTGCTGCTACACTGGCTGCTGCTGCTGCTACATTGGATGCTGCTGCTGCTACATTGGATGCTGCTGCTGCTACATTGGATGCTGCTGCTGCTACACTGGCTGCTGCTGCTGCTACACTGGCTGCTGCTGCTGCTACATTGGCTCCTGCTGCTGCTACACTGGCTGCTGCTACATTGGCTCCTGCTGCTGCTACACTGGCTGCTGCTACATTGGCTCCTGCTGCTGCTACACTGGCTGCTGCTACACTGGCTGCTGCTGCTGCTACACTGGCTGCTGCTGCTGCTACACTGGCTGCTGCTGCTGCTACACTGGCTGCTGCTGCTGCTACACTGGCTGCTGCTGCTGCTACACTGGCTGCTGCTGCTGCTACACTGGCTGCTGCTGCTGCTACACTGGCTGCTGCTGCTACACTGGCTGCTGCTGCTACACTGGCTGCTGCTGCTACACTGGCTGCTGCTGCTGCTGCTACAGCTGCTGCTGCTCCCACACCGGCTGCTGCTCCCCCACTGTCACTGCTATGGTTAGTTATCTGTACGAGCTGGTGATTCTCCAGTCCTGATTCCATGTCTCCCTACACAGCCAGAACAGGCCATAGTGGACTCATTACTGCACAGAGACAGAGTTAGAAACACACACAGCCACAGAGGGAGGAAGAGCGAGAGAGACAGCAGATACAGAGAAACAGACACGGGCATGGAGGGAGGAAGAGAGAGAGACAGCAGATACAGAGAAACACACATGGGCATGGAGGGAGGAATAGAGAGAGACAGCAGATACAGAAAAACAGACACAGCCACAGAGGGAGGAAGAGCGAGAGAGACAGCAGATACAGAGAAACAGACACGGGCATGGAGGGAGGAAGAGAGAGAGACAGCAGATACAGAGAAACACACATGGGCATGGAGGGAGGAATAGAGAGAGACAGCAGATACAGAAAAACAGACACAGCCACAGAGGGAGGAAGAGCGAGAGACAGCAGATACAGAGAAACAGACACGGGCATGGAGGGAGGAAGAGAGAGAGAGACAGCAGATACAGAGAAACAGACACGGGCATGGAGGGAGAAATAGAGAGACAGCAGATACAGAGAAACAGACACGGGCATGCACGCACACACACATGATGTATGCTCTGCTGGTCACAGCAACTGTTTAAATAAGAAAAAACAGAGTACAGAAGAGAAGTGAGGTCAAGGTGGAGAACATATACACTGACCTGGACTGACATCACAATAAAGACCTGGACTGACTGACATCACAATAAAGACCTGGACTGCCTGACATCACAGTAAAGACCTGGACTGGCAGACATCACAGTAAAGACCTGGACTGACAGACATCACAATAAAGACCTGGACTGACAGACATCACAATAAAGACCTGGACTGACTGACATCACAATAAAGACCTGGACTGACTGACATCACAATAAAGACCTGGACTGACTGACATCACAATAAAGACCTGGACTGACTGACATCACAATAAAGACCTGGACTGACTGACATCACAATAAAGACCTGGACTGCGTAACATCACAATAAAGACCTGGACTGCCTGACATCACAATAAAGACCTGGACTGACAGACATCACAATAAAGACCTGGACTGACAGACATCACAATAAAGACCTGGACTGACTAACATCACAATAAAGACCTGGACTGACTAACATCACAATAAAGACCTGGACTGACTGACATCACAATAAAGACCTGGACTGACAGACATCGCAATAAAGACCTGGACTGACAGACATCGCAATAAAGACCTGGACTGACAGACATCGCAATAAAGACCTGGACTGACTAACATCGCAATAAAGACCTGGACTGACTAACATCGCAATAAAGACCTGGACTGACTGACATCGCAATAAAGACCTGGACTGACTAACATCACAATAAAGACCTGGACTGACTAACATCACAATAAAGACCTGGACTGACTGACATCGCAATAAAGACCTGGACTGACTAACATCACAATAAAGACCTGGACTGCGTAACATCACAATAAAGACCTGGACTGACTAACATCACAATAAAGACCTGGACTGCGTAACATCACAATAAAGACCTGGACTGCGTAACATCACAATAAAGACCTGGACTGACTAACATCACAATAAAGACCTGGACTGACTAACATCACAATAAAGACCTGGACTGACTAACATCACAATAAAGACCTGGACTGACTAACATCACAATAAAGACCTGGACTGACAGACATCGCAATAAAGACCTGGACTGCGTAACATCACAATAAAGACCTGGACTGACTAACATCACAATAAAGACCTGGACTGACTAACATCACAATAAAGACCTGGACTGACTAACATCACAATAAAGACCTGGACTGACAGGTATAGGGGACGTCAGTCCTATGTAGACCATTAGAACTCTGTGCATAAAGATAACAAGCATGGACAGTCCTGTTTAACTCTCATCTCTGATCATTTGTCAAATAGGGAGAGAGAGGAACACACAATACTGACACATATAGGCCTAGACTCAGGGACACACTCAGTCTATCAGACACAATACTGACACATATAGGCCTAGACTCAGGGATACACTCGGTCTATCAGACACAATACTGACACATATAGGCCTAGACTCAGGGATACAGTCAGTCTATCAGACACAATACTGACACATATAGGCCTAGACTCAGGGATACACTCAGTCTATCAGACACAATACTGACACATATAGGCCTAGACTCAGGGATACACTCAGTCTATCAGACACAATACTGACACATATAGGCCTAGACTCAGGGATACAGTCAGTCTATCAGACACAATACTGACACATATAGGCCTAGACTCAGGGATACACTCAGTCTATCAGACACAATACTGACACATATAGGCCTAGACTCAGGGATACACTCAGTCTATCAGACACAATACTGACACATATAGGCCTAGACTCAGGGATACACTCAGTCTATCAGACACAATACTGACACATATAGGCCTAGACTCAGGGATACACTCAGTCTATCAGACACAATACTGACACATATAGGCCTAGACTCAGGGATACAGTCAGTCTATCAGACACAAACACTAACAGACATTCACACACTAACAGACACACTTCCTCTGGGAAAGAAAAACGTTGTCCTATTGTCTCTTCTAGGCATGCTGTCCTCCTCAGAACAGAAGAGAGCCAGGCCAAACTAGCGGAGCTCCTCCCCGGAACAGAAGAGAGCCGGGCCAAACTAGCGGAGCTCCTCCCCAGAACAGAAGAGAGCCAGGCCAAACTAGCGGAGATCCTCCCCAGAACAGAAGAGAGCCAGACCAAACTAGTGGAGAACCTCCCCAGAACAGAAGAGAGCCAGGCCAAACTAGCGGAGCTCCTCCCCAGAACAGAAGAGAGCCAGGCCAAACTAGCGGAGCTCCTCCCAAGAACAGAAGAGAGCCAGGCCAAACTAGCGGAGCTCCTCCCCAGAACAGAAGAGAGCCAGACCAAACTAGCGGAGCTCCTCCCCAGAACAGAAGAGAGCCAGGCCAAACTAGCGGAGCTCCTCCCCAGAACAGAAGAGAGACAGGCCAAACTAGCGGAGCTCCTCCCCGGAACAGAAGAGAGCCGGGCCAAACTAGCGGAGCTCCTCCCCAGAACAGAAGAGAGCCGGGCCAAACTAGCGGAGCTCCTCCCCGGAACAGAAGAGAGCCAGACCAAACTAGCGGAGCTCCTCCCCGGAACAGAAGAGAGCCAGGCCAAACTAGCAGAGATCCTCCCCGGAACAGAAGAGAGCCAGGCCAAACTAGCGGAGATCCTCCCCGGAACAGAAGAGAGCCAGGCCAAACTAGTGGAGAACCTCCCCGGAACAGAAGAGAGCCAGGCCAAACTAGTGGAGAACCTCCCCGGAACAGAAGAGAGCCAGGCCAAACTAGTGGAGAACCTCCCCGGAACAGAAGAGAGCCAGGCCAAACTAGTGGAGATGACAGCTGCAGGAATCTAGTAGAACCAACACTAATCAACATCAATCCCCCTTTGCCACAGTCCTAACTGGATATTACTCCTATTATACCCATTGTGGGAGTGGGTCTCAGATAACACCACTGCAGTAGTCACAGTGTGTGTGTGTGTGTGTGTGTGTGTGTGTGTGTGTGTGTGTGTGTGTGTGTGTGTGTGTGTGTGTGTGTGTGTGTGTGTGTGTGTGTGTGTGTGTTCAGGGTGAGTGAGAGAGAGAAGAGAAAGAGAAAGAAAGACAAAAGAGAGAAAAAGAAGAGGGTGCTCAGGAGAGAGGGATCAAAGGAGCTGTAACTAAAAAGACTAGCTTCATCTCAGCCAGTTAACAGGCACTGAGCTGCAAGTCAAATGAGCCCCTCTGATGTGTGTGTGTGTGTGTGTGTGTGTGTGTGTGTGTGTGTGTGTGTGTGTGTGTGTGTGTGTGTGTGTGTGTGTGTGTGTGTGTGTGTGTGTGTGTGTGTGTGTGTGTGTGTGTAACAAAATAGATGAGTGAGTAATATGTGACCTAGTAATATATCAGAGTGAAGCTCAGAGAGTGACTGAGTAAATGACTGTTTATCTGCACGAAGCTCTGTGAGAGTGAGTAGGAGAGAGGAACGACTCCTCTGTGAGAGTGAGTAGGAGAGAGGAACGACTCCTCTGTGAGAGTGAGTAGGAGAGAGGAACGACTCCTCTGGGAGAGTGAGTAGGAGAGAGGAACGACTCCTCTGGGAGAGTGAGTAGGAGAGAGGAACGACTCCTCTGGGAGAGTGAGTAGGAGAGAGGAACGACTCCTCTGGGAGAGTGAGTAGGAGAGAGGAACGACTCCTCTGGGAGAGTGAGTAGGAGAGAGGAACGACTCCTCTGGGAGAGTGAGTAGGAGAGAGGAACGACTCCTCTGGGAGAGTGAGTAGGAGAGAGGAACGACTCCTCTGTGAGAGTGAGTAGGAGAGAGGAACGACTCCTCTGGGAGAGTGAGTAGGAGAGAGGAACGACTCCTCTGGGAGAGTGAGTAGGAGAGAGGAACGACTCCTCTGTGAGAGTGAGTAGGAGAGAGGAACGACTCCTCTGTGAGAGTGAGTAGGAGAGAGGAACGACTCCTCTGGGAGAGTGAGTAGGAGAGAGGAACGACTCCTCTGGGAGAGTGAGTAGGAGAGAGGAACGACTCCTCTGGGAGAGTGAGTAGGAGAGAGGAACGACTCCTCTGGGAGAGTGAGTAGGAGAGAGGAACGACTCCTCTGTGAGAGTGAGTAGGAGAGAGGAACGACTCCTCTGTGAGAGTGAGTAGGAGAGAGGAACGACTCCTCTGGGAGAGTGAGTAGGAGAGAGGAACGACTCCTCTGGGTATATATATTTTTTTTTTTAAACACTCACCAGGCTGCCTTTTGACACGCATGTCCTTCACATTACTTCTGCATGGCTGTGGATGTAGGTCACACACCCCTAACACACACATTCCCTCCCTCTATAACCTGCCTTCCATATACACACACCCATACCTGTCACCATTAACCAGTTAGAGGGACGTGGGGCTGAGTGTTGGGTTAGGGTGTGGGTGGAGCCAGAGGGAGGTGTGGCTGGGTGTTGGGTTAGGGTGTGGGTGGGGCCAGAGGGAGGTGTGGCTGAGTGTTGGGTTAGGGTGTGGGTGGGGCCAGAGGGAGGTGGGGCTGAGTGTTGGGTTAGGGTGGGGCCAGAGGGAGGTGGGGCTGAGTGTTGGGTTAGGTTGGGGCCAGAGGGAGGTGGGACTGAGTGTTGGGTTAGGGTATGGGTGGGGCCAGAGGGAGGTGGGGCTGAGTGTTGGGTTCGGGTGTGGATGGGGCCAGAGGGAGGTGGGGCTGAGTGTTGGGTTAGGGTGTGGGTGGGGCCAGAGGGAGGTGGGGCTGAGTGTTGGGTTAGGGTGTGGGTGGGGCCAGAGGGAGGTGGGGCTGGGAGTTGGGTTAGGGTGTGGGTGGGGCCAGAGGGAGGTGGGGCTGGGAGTTGGGTTAGGGTGTGGGTGGGGCCAGAGGGAGGTGGGGCTGAGTGTTGGGTTAGGGTGTGGGTGGGGCCAGAGGGAGGTGGGGCTGGGTGTTGGGTTAGGGTGTGGGTGGGGCCAGAGGGAGGTGGGGCTGGGTGTTGGGTTAGGGTGTGGGTGGGGCCAGAGGGAGGTGGGGCTGGGAGTTGGGTTCGGGTGTCGGTGGGGCCAGAGGGAGGTGGGGCTGGGAGAGGCCAGAGGGAGATTTAATGGATTTTGATGACACCGTCCCTGATACGGCTAGGGGGGCATCCACATTGCCGGAATTCCTGAGACCCCCTTGAAGAGGGAACTGGCCAATAACAATACAGGGAGTCAAGAGCCTGATGTGTTTAGGGTCCTGCAGTCAGCCAGCCAGCCAGTCAGAGAGGGCCTCTGGCCATACAGACAGAGGAAGACTAAAGTGGGTCGCCAGCTCTAAATGGAACACACTTCCTCTATCATATCACACTTTCCACAAGTGGAAGAGGATGCAGAGGTGTGTGTGTGTATTGTGTGGAGTGTGTGGAGTGTGTGGTGTGTGTGGTGTGTGTGGTGTGTGTGGTGTGTGTGGTGTGTGTGGAGTGTGTGGAGTGTGTGGTGTGTGTGGTGTGTGTGGTGTGTGTGGTGTGTGTGGTGTGTGTGGAGTGTGTGGTGTGTGTGGTGTGTGTGGTGTGTGTGGTGTGTGTGGAGTGTGTGGAGTGTGTGGAGTGTGTGGAGTGTGTGGTGTGTGTGGTGTGTGTGGTGTGTGTGGTGTGTGTGGTGTGTGTGGAGTGTGTGAGGGAGAGATAAAGCAAGCTGATGAATCAGTCGCTAGTTATGGATTAAAACATCCTTCTCTTCATGTTTGTGCCACCTGCACATTTTCCCTCACAGATGTATGTAGATAAACTGAAGAACTGCCAGCCTTCCTACAAGCCACAGACACCTCAGGCAACAGCGGTAGACTATATGAACCTCAGACAACAGCAGTAGACTATATGAACCTCAGACAACAGCGGTAGACTATATGAACCTCAGGCAACAGCGGTAGACTATATGAACCTCAGGCAACAGCGGTAGACTATATGAACCTCAGGCAACAGCGGTAGACTATATGAACCTCAGGCAACAGCGGTAGACTATATGAACCTCAGGCAACAGCGGTAGACTATATGAACCTCAGGCAACAGCGGTAGACTATATGAACCTCAGGCAACAGCGGTAGACTATATGAACCTCAGGCAACAGCGGTAGACTATATGAACCTCAGGCAACAGCGGTAGACTATATGAACCTCAGGCAACAGCGGTAGACTATATGAACCTCAGGCAACAGCGGTAGACTATATGAACCTCAGGCAACAGCGGTAGACTATATGAACCTCAGGCAACAGCGGTAGACTATATGAACCTCAGGCAACAGCGGTAGACTATATGAACCTCAGGCAACAGCGGTAGACTATATGAACCTCAGGCAACAGCGGTAGACTATATGAACCTCAGGCAACAGCGGTAGACTATATGAACCTCAGGCAACAGCGGTAGACTATATGAACCTCAGGCAACAGCGGTAGACTATATGAACCTCAGGCAACAGCGGTAGACTATATGAACCTCAGGCAACAGCGGTAGACTATATGAACCTCAGGCAACAGCGGTAGACTATATGAACCTCAGGCAACAGCGGTAGACTATATGAACCTCAGGCAACAGCGGTAGACTATATGAACCTCAGGCAACAGCGGTAGACTATATGAACCTCAGACAACAGCGGTAGACTATATGAACCTCAGGCAACAGCAGTAGACTATATGAACCTCAGGCAACAGCAGTAGACTATATGAACCTCAGGCAACAGCGGTAGACTATATGAACCTCAGACAACAGCGGTAGACTATATGAACCTCAGGCAACAGCAGTAGACTATATGAACCTCAGGCAACAGCAGTAGACTATATGAACCTCAGGCAACAGCAGTAGACTATATGAACCTCAGGCAACAGCAGTAGACTATATGAACCTCAGGCAACAGCAGTAGACTATATGAACCTCAGGCAACAGCAGTAGACTATATGAACCCCAGACAACAGCAGTAGACTATATGAACCTCAGACAACAGCAGTAGACTATATGAACCTCAGACAACAGCAGTAGACTATATGAACCCCAGACAACAGCAGTAGACTATATGAACCTCAGGCAACAGCAGTAGACTATATGAACCTCAGACAACAGCAGTAGACTATATGAACCTCAGGCAACAGCAGTAGACTATATGAACCCCAGACAACAGCAGTAGACTATATGAACCTCAGACAACAGCAGTAGACTATATGAACCTCAGACAACAGCAGTAGACTATATGAACCTCAGGCAACAGCAGTAGACTATATGAACCTCAGACAACAGCAGTAGACTATATGAACCTCAGGCAACAGCGGTAGACTATATGAACCTCAGGCAACAGCAGTAGACTATATGAACCTCAGGCAACAGCAGTAGACTATATGAACCTCAGACAACAGCAGTAGACTATATGAACCTCAGACAACAGCAGTAGACTATATGAACCTCAGACAACAGCGGTAGACTATATGAACCTCAGACAACAGCAGTAGACTATATGAACCTCAGGCAACAGCGGTAGACTATATGAACCTCAGACAACAGCAGTAGACTATATGAACCTCAGGCAACAGCAGTAGACTATATGAACCTCAGACAACAGCAGTAGACTATATGAACCTCAGGCAACAGCGGTAGACTATATGAACCTCAGGCAACAGCGGTAGACTATATGAACCTCAGACAACAGCAGTAGACTATATGAACCTCAGACAACAGCGGTAGACTATATGAACCTCAGACAACAGCAGTAGACTATATGAACCTCAGACAACAGCAGTAGACTATATGAACCTCAGACAACAGCAGTAGACTATATGAACCTCAGACAACAGCGGTAGACTATATGAACCTCAGACAACAGCAGTAGACTATATGAACCTCAGACAACAGCAGTAGACTATATGAACCTCAGACAACAGCAGTAGACTATATGAACCTCAGACAACAGCAGTAGACTATATGAACCTCAGACAACAGCAGTAGACTATATGAACCTCAGGCAACAGCAGTAGACTATATGAACCTCAGACAACAGCAGTAGACTATATGAACCTCAGGCAACAGCAGTAGACTATAATGAAAGATAAACGCCAGTAGCAGGCATCAGAGAGACAGGAGAAACATCACCCTCCTGTCCTAAACAAATAATGGTCTTCTACGTCAAACAGAGAGGTATCCTGGCCCTTCACCCCTCAGCTCTACAAACAGCAGAGAGACAGAGATGTAGAGGAAGGCAGAGAGAGGGGAGAGGCGCAGGCCAAAAACAATCCGTGGACCCTTTTTGGCATATCTGAAAGGACACTGTAGCTACAACTGGTGTGTGTGTGTTTAAAGAAAAGCATCCTTTACCCTCTGACGACAGGCCTCCTCCTCCGTTAACACTCTCTGTGCTGGACTGGGAGTAGGCCATGGGGCCGCTCCTCTTCCCCTTCCTGAGGGAGCGGTTAGTGCTGGGGCTGCCCACCGGCGTGGAGGTAGACACCATCCCTCCATCCTTCCTGGAGAAGATACCGCTGAAGAACCTGACCAGCCGCCGGTCCGAGCCACTGGAGCGGGAGCCGGTGCCTCTCAGAAACCCCTCCTTCTCTGACACACTCTTCATGGAAAGAGTGATCAGATCGCTGTTGTCCAATGTGCGGTTTTTGCCTCTCGCTCGTTCCCAGCGGCTCAGCTCCGTCATTGAGTCAGTCTTGTTAAGCACAGCCCCGACTTCTAACGTGTTTCGTTTAGGCGGTCCCGTCTCGTCGTACGCCGGGTTTTGGAGGACTGTGGACTGGGGGGTCTGGTTGTCGTCCCCGGCTGTTCCTTCCCCGCGGCCGACGCACCCGGAGCTGCTGTGGTGCTTGTCTTTAGAGAGGGCCCGGATGCGGAGCAGTTCGCCACCCGTCCAGTGGCGGAAACTGAAGCTCCGGCGAAGCAGGCTGGGGTGGCTCTTCAGTGGCGGGGTCTCGGGAGAGGCCTTGACGGCTCTTCCGTTACTTTTGGACGCACACAACTTGTCCTTACCCCCGTCCCCATTAGTTGGAGCATCACTGCCCTTGTCCTCTGTGCTCTTGGCTTTCAGAAGCCTTTTCTTATCAACACTCCCATTCTCACCGTTGGAAGCAGATGTTGTCAAGGTTTTTTTAGTCTCCGTGCAAATATCCCCCTTAAGCCTCGAGTCAGTTTCTGCGCTTTCCTGTGTCCAGCTTATCCCCTGTGATTTCTTCTGACTCTGTGGTGACATGGTCTCCTCTGAGGCCTGGCTGTTGTTACCATGCTCTGTGGAGGGGCTAGTGGCAGTTTCCTTCAACTCTTTATGCAACTGATGCGCCTTTTTAATTTTAAGCCTTCCAAGTTCTAATTGTCCGGTGCTGAATGTCCTGAAATTTCTCATGTAGTTGTGTGAGTGGAACTCGTCGCTTTCATCCTCAACTTCTTTCAGCTCCTCCAGCAGACAACTCCTCTGGAGCTCGGAGGAGACCTCGCGACGGTAAGCGACCACTTTGGGTTTCTCGAGACGTCGTGGTCCAGAGCTCCCGCAGCTAACCCCATCCTCCTCCTCCAAGCTCTCTTTCTTTACCAAGGTGAGAGAGATCCGGTACACTGTCTTCCTTTGTGGCGTTCCTCGCTCCATCCTTTCTATATTACCGTCAAGAAGGTACATTCTCTAGGGACACGAACTGAAATAGGAGCTACTGAATAGGCTACACGAGTGGGACAGACGTTACTTTGAATGGAAAAATGACTTCCAGACACTGGTCCTTTGATGTCGTCTAGTAATAAGGAAGTAATAGCAGGCTATTTGTAATAATACTATAATTAAACGAGTACTATAATAAATTAGTTACACTCCTAAACTAATATTAAATATCAAAACAATTTACTTATCCAGATGTGCAAAAAGGCATGAGAATTCGACGCAGGAAATGAATTCCTTTCACATCCCGGTGGATTTATAAACTGGCAACAAATGTAATGTAGCAACTAAACAAGCACGGCGTCTTCATTTAGGGCATGTCCGGCTTCTCTCCCTCTCAAAATGCATCGCTTGTGCAAAAAAATGCCCACGGTTCTTTACGAGACTGCAGTCGCTTACAGAGTCATTTGTTTTCACAGCAAACAAATCTATAAATATTCCTGGTTCAGGCAGCAGTGTCCGGGCTTATTGCTTCAAGATCGACCACGACAGTATTCCCATTATTGTAGAATAATATTATTACAACGCTGTATTCCTCCAAGCGAAGTGAGTGCGTTGTCTCCCATTGTGTTCGCGCGCATCTCGCGCAGCGAAGCCAGCTTGCCTTGATTTAGTGGTTTTGTTTTCAACCCCAGTGTCCAATTGTGATTGAAATGGGGGGGGATTTATAGCCAAAATCAAGCTTCCCCAATTCCTCACTCGCACACGGCTATCCTGAGAACGCGAGGAAACGTAGCCACGGTCTCATATCCTTTTCCCCCCTCCACCTCTCTCCTCACTTCACACTCAAGAGGGACACGGATCACCCAGCAAGAACCCAGGATTAGAAGCAAAACACGAATCGGATTTGAAACATGGAATGGAACGAATTCAGACGGATTGCTGGCGTTTCAAAACGGTTTATTCAGATATTAAGAGTAATTTAGGGTTGCACAGGCCTCTACAATAAACAAAAGACGTGTTTCAATTAAGAATTCAAAATATGTGTAACAACTGTGTATTTACATAGGAACTAGGCTTATACCACATATATACACCTACAAAGAACAGTCTGGTTCATTCAGAGATAAAACATCCACCGGGAGAAAATGAGACATTGTGGCATTGATTTCACCTACATCCAAGGTCGATTGGACACGGTTATCAACACAAGGCTATCAGGTTGCTCAAAACAAACATTGGGAAACTCCACTCCGGGATTTGCAGCATCTCAGTGGTTCTCATGTAGGGGTGTGGCTTGTGCTTTTCTCTCTGTCCATCAGGATCTGTAAACCCACCTGGGCTGCCCCATCGATACTACTAGCGCCATAAGGATGAACGAAAGTGATATTACGAAAAAGTTAAACTATGGAATGATAACAATGACTACAACAGACTGATAACAATTCCAAACACATCAATATTCAAAAGAGCTGTGCTCACTGCCGACAGATATTGTGTGGACATTGCAAAATGTAGCTGTATTGCTTCAAGGCTATTCTAGTCAACCAATTTGTCAGAAGCATGAAAAACAAGTCTACAATGAAAACAAAACAAACCACTAATATAACTGGGTACAGTCCTTGAGAAGAATTGTCAAAAGTGAACCCTCATCAAATATGCTAATTGATACGTCCAATCGTTCACGGTTAGAATCATAGTTTGTCATGCACTTAGCTAAACTAACTTACTGTACAACTAATTTCTTGACCAAACCGAATCGGCGCGTATGTTGATTGTGTCTATCCTCACCAGAAGCGTTCATAGTACCTGTCAAAAGTTTGGACATACCTATTCATTCAAGTGTTTTTCTTTATTTTTACTATTTTCTACATTGTAGAATAATAGTGAAGACATCAAAACTATGAAATGACACATATGGAATCATGTAGTAACCACAAAAAGTGTTAAACAAATCAAAATATATTTTATATTTCAGATTCTTCAAAGTAGCCACCCTTTGCCTTGACAGCTTTGCACACTCTTGGCATTCTCTCAACCAACTTCATGAGGTAGTTACCTGGAATGCATTTCAATTAACAGGTGTGCCTCAATTTCAAAGTTAATCTGTGGAATTTCTTTCCTTCTTAATGCATTTGAGCCAATCAGTTGTGTTGTGACAAGGTAGGGGTGGTATAAAGAAGATAGCCCTATTTGGTAAAAGACACCAAGTCCATATTATGGCAAGAACAGCTCAAATAAGCAAAGAGAAATGACAGTCCATCATTACTTTAAGACATGAAGGTCAGTCAATCCGGAAAATTTCAAAAACATTGAAACTTTCTTCAAGTGCAGTCGCAAAAACCATCATGTGCAATGATGAAACTGGCTCTCATGAGGATCACCACAGGAAAGGAAGGCCCAGAATAAACAGTTAACATTAGTTGATTGATGCTTTTAGTGAGAGGTTTAATGCTTTAATAATTGTAATTATTATACATTATATAAATAAGCACATTTAATTTTGTCTGGCTTGCCGTTCGAAATAAAGTTAAATATTTTTTGCTCAAATAATTTAAACTTTTCAGGGTAAGCAGGGCCATAAGTAAATAGGTAAACTGGGATATGACTAAAGAATTAATCAGGGTGATTTTTCCACAAATCAAACTTTCCATGGTAGCAAGACCTTATCTATTTTTGCTAATTTTCTGTAAAAAAAAATTGTAGTAAGTTCCTTTACTTCTTTAGGGATATTAATACCGAGTATGTCCACTTCAACGTCAGACCAGTTTATTGGTCAACTACATGGTAATGTCAAAGTAGTATTTTTTTGTGATCCAATATGTAATATGGTCCACTTATCATAGTTTGGTTGTAATCCTGAGGTTAGAAAAATTATCTAGATCCTCTATGAGGCTGTGCAGGGATGTAGATTGCGTATTTAAGAGGGAACTTGAGTCGTCAGCGTACAATGACACGTTTGTTTTTAAGCCCTGGCTTTCTAGCCCCTCTATATTATTGTTGGATCTGATTTTAAGAGCCAACATTTCAATGGCCATAATAAATAGATATGCTGATAGTGGGCAACCTTGTTTTAGCAACTACATTCATTTGGGGAGAGTTCGAAACACATGAAACATTCATGAACATTTAGCTAGCTTGCTGTTGCTAGCTAATTCATCCTGAGAGATAAACATTGGGCTGTTATTTTACCTGAAATGCATAAATGGTCCTTGCTGGATCTTTGTACAATTTTGAGTGACACAAAATCGTGTGTCCTCTACTCCGACAATTAATCCACAGGTAAAAGGGGAAACCTAGTACGTTTTTAGCTACTTTTCTTTGATGAATCTCTCCTCATTCTTCTTCTGTGGATCTTATATGGCGGTTGGCAACCAACTTTAAGGTGCATTACCGCCACCAACTGGACTGTAGTGTGGACATCGTTCATTTTTGAAATGACACACATGGGTATGTGCTCATAAAAAACAATGAGTAGATGGGAGAGGCGGGACTTGCAACCTAGTTCTATTTTACCGCCTGGCTACACAGACGTCCGTTGACGCACACGAGCAGTTTGGATGAAATTATTGAATAACATGTATATGTGTACATTTATTTTGCAATGCTCTCTCACGCCACACAGGCGGTTTGGTCAGCATGTAATATAATGGTCATGCCTTGGCAGTCACACACACAAGATGTTCAATTCAGCACTTCTCCCAGCCTCCAGTCAGCAACTCTTTCATCCTCTCCCTCACCCTTTCACCTCTCCCCACAATCCCTCGCCTTTTGCCCTCTCTCCCACCTTCGCCCTTCCTCCTCCCCTCCCGTTTCCTCCTCTCCCCCACCATTTCCCCCCCTCACCCTTTCACCTCACCTCTCCATTACCCCCCTCCTTCTCCCTCACCCAGTTTCCACAGCCTCCCCCTGTTCTCAAGGGAAGGTGCTGGTGTTGGAGATTACCTTCCTTATCTCAACCCTAAATCCCCCTCGTCTTCCCTTCTCTTTCAACTTCTCTCTGCTTGACATTTATGGATCATTATTTACATCAAGGGAGATTACAGCAAGTTGATCAGCTCCTATATGCCCTGTGTCCATCCACACACACACACACACACACACACGCACACACACACGCACGGGTCGTCTTTCTCCCTGCTAGTCCTTTCATTCCCCTCTGTCTCTCCTCACTTTTATTGAAGAGAGGAACATAAACCTATGCAACATTAACAGGTCCAGTCAGCCTACAGCTTGACCAGATCACCAACGCCTTCAAACCACTGTGTTTTCAAGTCATAGAGCCTATTTGTAACAGACAGAAACACCACATTCAATTGACTGGTTTGATTGCTAGCTTTAAAAGCATAAAGGTT
>NW_026600798.1:0-80000 GCF_029448725.1 Salvelinus fontinalis | reverse complement strand
CACACCCCTCTGCTGTGTGACAAGTCCCTCCTCCCCACACGTTCACCCTCTCTGCCACACCCCTCCTCTCCTGTGTGACAAGTCCCTCCTCCACACACGTTCACCCTCTCTGCCACACCCCTCCTCTGCTGTGTGACAAGTCCCTCCTCCCCACACGTTCACCCTCTCTGCCACACCCCTCCTCTGCTGTGTGACAAGTCCCTCCTCCCCACACGTTCACCCTCTCTGCCACACCCCTCCTCTGCTGTGTGACAAGTCCCTCCTCCACACACGTTCACCCTCTCTGCCACACCCCTCCTCTCCTGTGTGACAAGTCCCTCCTCCACACACGTTCACCCGCTCTGCCACACCCCTCTGCTGTGTGACAAGTCCCTCCTCCCCACACGTTCACCCTCTCTGCCACACCCCTCCTCTGCTGTGTGACAAGTCCCTCCTCCACACACGTTCACCCTCTCTGCCACACCCCTCCTCTCCTGTGTGACAAGTCCCTCCTCCCCACACGTTCACCCTCTCTGCCACACACATCAAATATGTATACGACAGCCCCCTCGGCAGACAGCAGTGCAGAGACATGACTGATTACACGAGGTGCACACACACACGCACACACAAACCAAACTCACATCCTGCAAACTGGCATTAATCAAATTGCTGTGTGGCATCGTACATGTGTTTGTGCTGCTGGTACCCCCATCATCACTGTTAAAACACAGCTGTATTACTACTAGTAGTGAGATAATCTCCTCCTCTCTCCTGCTGGTACCCCATCATCACTGTTAAAACACAGCTGTATTACTACTAGTAGTGAGATAATCTCCTCTCTCCTGCTGGTACCCCCATCATCACTGTTAAAACACAGCTGTATTACTACTAGTAGTGAGATAATATCCTCCTCTCTCCTGCTGGTACCCCATCATCACTGTTAAAACACAGCTGTATTACTACTAGTAGTGAGATAATCTCCTCCTCTCTCCTGCTGGTACCCCATCATCACTGTTAAAACACAGCTGTATTACTACTAGTAGTGAGATAATCTCCTCCTCTCTCCTGCTGGTACCCCATCATCACTGTTAAAACACAGCTATATTACTACTAGTAGTGAGATAATCTCCTCTCTCCTGCTGGTACCCCATCATCACTGTTAAACACAGCTGTATTACTACTAGTAGTGAGAACCTCCTCTCCTGCTGGTACCCCATCATCACTGTTAAACACAGCTGTATTACTACTAGTAGTGAGATAATCTCCTCTCTCCTGCTGGTACCCCCATCATCACTGTTAAAACACAGCTGTATTACTACTAGTTGTGAGAACCTCCTCTCTCCTGCTGGTACCCCCATCATCACTGTTAAAACACAGCTGTATTACTACTAGTAGTGAGATAATCTCCTCTCCTGCTGGTACCCCCATCATCACTGTTAAAACACAGCTGTATTACTACTAGTAGTGAGATAATCTCCTCTCCTCTCCTGCTGGTACCCCCATCATCACTGTTAAAACACAGCTGTATTACTACTAGTAGTGAGATAATCTCCTCTCCTCTCCTGCTGGTACCCCCATCATCACTGTTAAAACACAGCTGTATTACTACTAGTAGTGAGATAATCTCCTCCTCTCTCCTGCTGGTACCCCCATCATCACTGTTAAAACACAGCTGTATTACTACTAGTAGTGAGATAATCTCCTCTCTCCTGCTGGTACCCCATCATCACTGTTAAACACAGCTGTATTACTACTAGTAGTGAGATAATCTCCTCCTCTCTCCTGCTGGTACCCCATCATCACTGTTAAAACACAGCTATATTACTACTAGTAGTGAGAACCTCCTCTCCTGCTGGGTGACTCTCATCAAAGAGCCAAGGAGTGATTCAGGGAGAGAGATGCCCCATGTCGTCTTTCATCCTCCCCCAAGAGGCCCGAAAAATGGGTCAGTTAGTAGAGAGAGGAGCACACACCCTGCTGGCTGGTACACACACGCACGCTAACGAACACAGGCACACACACTGGCATGAACATACTACAGGCACGAATGCAGTCGCACACACAAGCACACAAATAGGCACTCTTCCGTTTTCTCACACACACACACGCACACACACACACACACACACACACACACACACACACTTCCGTTCTCTCTCTCACACACACACACACACAAATAGGCACTCTTCCGTTCTCTCTCTCTCACACACACACACACACACACACACAAATAGGCACTCTTCCGTTCTCTCTCACACACACACAAAAATGCTGTAAGCATGAGATATTCATTGACAATCAGAGCTAATGCTTTTAACTTCTTGTCTTCTATCAGCGCCACCATGTGGTCACTCCAGGACTAGCTGGTGTGCCTTCAACATGTTCTGTTGTCAAATGGAGAAGTTGTGACTTACCTGTGATGAGGGCCAGCCCGGGCAGAGAAGACAAAGAGAACATAGAAAAAGAGGAGGAAAAACACAATTTAGTGTTTATTCATTACATTTATTCACATCAAAATCAGTCATTTATTCACACTTAAGTTAAATGGCACAAACACAACTGCATGAACATGTTACACCAGTTCAGACAAGCCTCCAGACAGTCGACACAACAAGCTCTGTCACCACTAGGCCTTGATTAGCTTCCCAGGAAGACTTCATTACAAAAGTGTTATCAAAGACATTCTCTAGCCCAGGGCTCTCCAACCCTGTTGCTAGAGAACTACCATCCTATAGGTCCTCTCTCCAACCCTGTTCCTGGAGAACTACCATCCTATAGGTCCTCTCTCCAACCCTGTTCCTGGAGAACTACCATCCTATAGGTCCTCTCTCCAACCCTGTTCCTGGAGAACTACCATCCTATAGGTCCTCTCTCCAACCCTGTTCCTGGAGAACTACCATCCTATAGGTCCTCTCTCCAACCCTGTTCCTGGAGAACTACCATCCTATAGGTCCTCTCTCCAACCCTGTTCCTGGAGAACTACCATCCTATAGGTCCTCTCTCCAACCCTGCTCCTGGAGAACTACCATCCTATAGGTCCTCTCTCCAACCCTGTTCCTGGAGAACAACCATCCTATAGGTCCTCTCTCCAACCCTGTTCCTGGAGAACTACCATCCTATAGGTCCTCTCTCCAACCCTGCTCCTGGAGAACTACCATCCTATAGGTCCTCTCTCCAACCCTGCTCCTGGAGAACTACCATCCTATAGGTCCTCTCTCCAACCCTGCTCCTGGAGAACTACCATCCTATAGGTCCTCTCTCCAACCCTGTTCCTGGAGAACTACCATCCTATAGGTCCTCTCTCCAACCCTGTTCCTGGAGAACTACCATCCTATAGGTCCTCTCTCCAACCCTGCTCCTGGAGAACTACCATCCTATAGGTCCTCTCTCCAACCCTGCTCCTGGAGAACTACCATCCTATAGGTCCTCTCTCCAACCCTGCTCCTGGAGAACTACCATCCTATAGGTTTTCACTCCAACCCTAATCTGGCACACCTGATTATAATAATTAGCTGGTTGATAAGCTGAATCAGGTTAGTTACAACTGGGGTTGGAGCGAAAACCTACAGGATGCTAGTTCTCCAGGAACAGGGTAGCCTAATTGCAAGACCTATGCTAAATAGTCAGACAACAAATGATAATGTGATTCTCAGTGCCTTCTCCCCAGTCACCATCTTCCCCCAAAGTCCACATTTTCAGTATGGTTAAACATGATTGTAACCTCTTCATATGGTGATAAAGTTATCATGAGATGTTTAGCATGTACATAACACATTAATAAGGAGGCACCAGGGGGCGTCGGTCTATCTGCTGATGAGTCCTTCACAACAAAACGATGACACATCAGAGAGCCCTGCACACACTCAGAGCACCGGTGTGTGTGTGTGTGTGTGTGTGTGTGTGTGTGTGTGTGTGTGTGTGTGTGTGTGTGTGTGTGTGTGTACACATGCGGCTGACTCGGAGGCTAGACACTGTCTTGATCGTCAAAGCGGAAGAGAGAGAGTGGAGCAGATTAACCATTGAATGAATAAGAAAAGAGAGCAGACAAATGGAGAGACAGAGAGAGACTAACACCAGACACCTTGACACACCAACCCAGACTCAGGTCTGTTACCATGGTGACACCGTCTATGGTCTGCACGCCACGGCTGGTTTGGCTCGCGACGTGCAGAGTGGTGGAGCCTTGGTGACAAGGGGTCCCCAGGGGAGTGTGCCACCCACGTGTCCATGGGGAAGGAGCTCGTGGCAGGGAAGGGCAGGCTAGGCTGCTGATCACTCTGGGGAAGGGGGAGCTCGTGGCAGGGAAGGGCAGGCTAGGTTGCTGATCACTCTGGGGAAGGGGGAGCTCGTGGCAGGGAAGGGCAGGCTAGGTTGCTGATCACTCTGGGGAAGGGGGAGCTCGTGGCAGGGGAGGGCAGGCTAGGTTGCTGATCACTCTGGGGAAGGGGGAGCTCGTGGCAGGGAAGGGCAGGCTAGGTTGCTGATCACTCTGGGGAAGGGGGAGCTCGTGGCAGGGGAGGGCAGGCTAGGCTGCTGATCACTCTGGGGAAGGGGGAGCTCGTGGCAGGGGAGGGCAGGCTAGGCTGCTGATCACTCTGGGGAAGGGGGAGCTCGTGGCAGGGGAGGGCAGGCTAGGCTGCTGATCACTCTGGGGAAGGGGGAGCTCGTGGCAGGGGAGGGCAGGCTAGGTTGCTGATCACTCTGGGGAAGGGGGAGCTCGTGGCAGGGGAGGGCAGGCTAGGTTGCTGATCACTCTGGGGAAGGGGGAGCTCGTGGCAGGGGAGGGCAGGCTAGGCTGCTGATCACTCTGGGGAAGGGGGAGCTCGTGGCAGGGGAGGGCAGGCTAGGCTGCTGATCACCCTGGGGAAGGGGGAGCTCGTGGCAGGGGAGGGCAGGCTAGGCTGCTGATCACCCTGGGGAAGGGGGAGCTCGTGGCAGGGGAGGGCATGCTAGGCTGCTGATCACCCTGGGGAAGGGGGAGCTCGTGGCAGGGGAGGGCAGGCTAGGCTGCTGATCACCATGGGGAAGGGGGAGCTCGTGGCAGGGGAGGGCAGGCTAGGCTGCTGATCACCATGGGGAAGGGGGAGCTCGTGGCAGGGGAGGGCAGGCTAGGCTGCATATCACCATGGGGAAGGGGGAGCTTGTGGCAGGGGAGGGCAGGCTAGGCTGCTGATCACCCTGGGGAAGGGGGAGCTCGTGGCAGGGGAGGGCAGGCTAGGCTGCTGATCACCATGGGGAAGGGGGAGCTCGTGGCAGGGGAGGGCAGGCTAGGCTGCTGATCACCCTGGGGGAGGGTGGAGGTGGGGGCTTGTGTGCCCCTAAACACCCCCTTCCAAACACACACACACACCCGTGCCAGCAGGCTCCCCCTAATCTCTGACCACAATACTAACCATATGCTGATCCTCTCCAACACAAAAGAACAGGCAGGGCAACAGATTATAATCTCAAATAAACTGTGTCTCAAAGATCCCAAACAGCATCTTAATCCATTCATTCAAACACTTTTGGCTCCAGAACAAGGGTTGTTTATCCTGGTCACCTGGCTGGTTGGTGCTTTGGATCTAATGGCTCCAGAACAAGGGTTGTTTATCCTGGTCACCTGGCTGGTTGGATCTAATGGCTCCAGAACAAGGGTTGTTTATCCTGGTCACCTGGCTGGTTGGATCTAATGGCTCCAGAACAAGGGTTGTTTATCCTGGTCACCTGGCTGGTTGGATCTAATGGCTCCAGAACAAGGGTTGTTTATCCTGGTCACCTGGCTGGTTGGATCTAATGGCTCCAGAACAAGGGTTGTTTATCCTGGTCACCTGGCTGGTTGGATCTAATGGCTCCAGAACAAGGGTTGTTTATCCTGGTCACCTGGCTGGTTGGATCTAATGGCTCCAGAACAAGGGTTGTTTATCCTGGTCACCTGGCTGGTTGGATCTAATGGCTCCAGAACAAGGGTTGTTTATCCTGGTCACCTGGCTGGTTGGATCTAATGGCTCCAGAACAAGGGTTGTTTATCCTGGTCACCTGGCTGGTTGGATCTAATGGCTCCAGAACAAGGGTTGTTTATCCTGGTCACCTGGCTGGTTGGATCTAATGGCTCCAGAACAAGGGTTGTTTATCCTGGTCACCTGGCTGGTTGGATCTAATGGCTCCAGAACAAGGGTTGTTTATCCTGGTCACCTGGCTGGTTGGATCTAATGGCTCCAGAACAAGGGTTGTTTATCCTGGTCACCTGGCTGGTTGGTGCTTTGGATCTAATGGCTCCAGAACAAGGGTTGTTTATCCTGGTCACCTGGCTGGTTGGTGCTTCGGATCTAATGGCTCCAGAACAAGGGTTGTTTATCCTGGTCACCTGGCTGGTTGGATCTAATGGCTCCAGAACAAGGGTTGTTTATCCTGGTCACCTGGCTGGTTGGATCTAATGGCTCCAGAACAAGGGTTGTTTATCCTGGTCACCTGGCTGGTTGGATCTAATGGCTCCAGAACAAGGGTTGTTTATCCTGGTCACCTGGCTGGTTGGTGCTTTGGATCTAATGGCTCCAGAACAAGGGTTGTTTATCCTGGTCACCTGGCTGGTTGGTGCTTTGGATCTAATGGCTCCAGAACAAGGGTTGTTTATCCTGGTCACCTGGCTGGTTGGTGCTTTGGATCTAATGGCTCCAGAACAAGGGTTGTTTATCCTGGTCACCTGGCTGGTTGGATCTAATAGCTCCAGAACAAGGGTTGTTTATCCTGGTCACCTGGCTGGTTGGATCTAATGGCTCCAGAACAAGGGTTGTTTATCCTGGTCACCTGGCTGGTTGGATCTAATGGCTCCAGAACAAGGATTGTTTATCCTGGTCACCTGGCTGGTTGGATCTAATGGCTCCAGAACAAGGGTTGTTTATCCTGGTCACCTGGCTGGTTGGTGCTTTGGATCTAATGGCTCCAGAACAAGGGTTGTTTATCCTGGTCACCTGGCTGGTTGGTGCTTTGGATCTAATGGCTCCAGAACAAGGGTTGTTTATCCTGGTCACCTGGCTGGTTGGTGCTTTGGATCTAATGGCTCCAGAACAAGGGTTGTTTATCCTGGTCACCTGGCTGGTTGGTGCTTTGGATCTAATGGCTCCAGAACAAGGGTTGTTTATCCTGGTCACCTGGCTGGTTGGTGCTTTGGATCTAATGGCTCCAGAACAAGGGTTGTTTATCCTGGTCACCTGGCTGGTTGGTGCTTTGGATCTAATGGCTCCAGAACAAGGGTTGTTTATCCTGGTCACCTGGCTGGCTGGTGCTTTGGATCTAATGGCTCCAGAACAAGGGTTGTTTATCCTGGTCACCTGGCTGGTTGGTGCTTTGGATCTAATGGCTCCAGAACAAGGGTTGTTTATCCTGGTCACCTGGCTGGTTGGATCTAATGGCTCCAGAACAAGGGTTGTTTATCCTGGTCACCTGGCTGGTTGGATCTAATGGCTCCAGAACAAGGGTTGTTTATCCTGGTCACCTGGCTGGTTGGATCTAATGGCTCCAGAACAAGGGTTGTTTATCCTGGTCACCTGGCTGGTTGGATCTAATGGCTCCAGAACAAGGGTTGTTTATCCTGGTCACCTGGCTGGTTGGATCTAATGGCTCCAGAACAAGGGTTGTTTATCCTGGTCACCTGGCTGGTTGGATCTAATGGCTCCAGAACAAGGGTTGTTTATCCTGGTCACCTGGCTGGTTGGATCTAATGGCTCCAGAACAAGGGTTGTTTATCCTGGTCACCTGGCTGGTTGGATCTAATGGCTCCAGAACAAGGGTTGTTTATCCTGGTCACCTGGCTGGTTGGATCTAATGGCTCCAGAACAAGGGTTGTTTATCCTGGTCACCTGGCTGGTTGGTGCTTTGGATCTAATGGCTCCAGAACAAGGGTTGTTTATCCTGGTCACCTGGCTAGTTGGTGCTTTGGATCTAATGGCTCCAGAACAAGGGTTGTTTATCCTGGTCACCTGGCTGGTTGGATCTAATGGCTCCAGAACAAGGGTTGTTTATCCTGGTCACCTGGCTGGTTGGATCTAATGGCTCCAGAACAAGGGTTGTTTATCCTGGTCACCTGGCTGGTTGGATCTAATGGCTCCAGAACAAGGGTTGTTTATCCTGGTCACCTGGCTGGTTGGTGCTTTGGATCTAATGGCTCCAGAACAAGGGTTGTTTATCCTGGTCACCTGGCTGGTTGGTGCTTTGGATCTAATGGCTCCAGAACAAGGGTTGTTTATCCTGGTCACCTGGCTGGTTGGTGCTTTGGATCTAATGGCTCCAGAACAAGGGTTGTTTATCCTGGTCAACTGGCTGGTTGGATCTAATAGCTCCAGAACAAGGGTTGTTTATCCTGGTCACCTGGCTGGTTGGATCTAATGGCTCCAGAACAAGGGTTGTTTATCCTGGTCACCTGGCTGGTTGGATCTAATGGCTCCAGAACAAGGATTGTTTATCCTGGTCACCTGGCTGGTTGGATCTAATGGCTCCAGAACAAGGGTTGTTTATCCTGGTCACCTGGCTGGTTGGTGCTTTGGATCTAATGGCTCCAGAACAAGGGTTGTTTATCCTGGTCACCTGGCTGGTTGGTGCTTTGGATCTAATGGCTCCAGAACAAGGGTTGTTTATCCTGGTCACCTGGCTGGTTGGTGCTTTGGATCTAATGGCTCCAGAACAAGGGTTGTTTATCCTGGTCACCTGGCTGGTTGGTGCTTTGGATCTAATGGCTCCAGAACAAGGGTTGTTTATCCTGGTCACCTGGCTGGTTGGTGCTTTGGATCTAATGGCTCCAGAACAAGGGTTGTTTATCCTGGTCACCTGGCTGGTTGGTGCTTTGGATCTAATGGCTCCAGAACAAGGGTTGTTTATCCTGGTCACCTGGCTGGTTGGTGCTTTGGATCTAATGGCTCCAGAACAAGGGTTGTTTATCCTGGTCACCTGGCTGGCTGGTGCTTTGGATCTAATGGCTCCAGAACAAGGGTTGTTTATCCTGGTCACCTGGCTGGTTGGTGCTTTGGATCTAATGGCTCCAGAACAAGGGTTGTTTATCCTGGTCACCTGGCTGGTTGGTGCTTTGGATCTAATGGCTCCAGATCAAGGGTTGTTTATCCTGGTCACCTGGCTGGTTGGTGCTTTGGATCTAATGGCTCCAGAACAAGGGTTGTTTATCCTGGTCACCTGGCTGGTTGGTGCTTTGGATCTAATGGCTCCAGAACAAGGGTTGTTTATCCTGGTCACCTGGCTGGTTGGTGCTTTGGATCTAATGGCTCCAGAACAAGGGTTGTTTATCCTGGTCACCTGGCTGGTTGGTGCTTTGGATCTAATGGCTCCAGAACAAGGGTTGTTTATCCTGGTCACCTGGCTGGTTGGTGCTTTGGATCTAATGGCTCCAGAACAAGGGTTGTTTATCCTGGTCACCTGGCTGGTTTGGATCTTTTATTTTATGTTTTATTTACCCAGGCAAGTCAATTAAGAACAAATTCTTAGTTACAATGACAGCCTACCAGAAGACAAAAGGCCTCCTACAGGGGCTGGGATAAAAACGAATAAAAAATAAATATAGACCAAAACACATCACGACAAGAGAGACAGCACAACACTACATAAAGAGAGACCTACGACAACAACATAGCAAGGCAGCAGCACATGACAACCACATTGTAGCAACTATGGACACCCATCCACTCAGGCTGGTATCTAATGGCTCCAGAACAAGGATGGACACCTATCCACTAGGGCTGGGATCTAATGGCTCCAGAACAAGGATGGACACCCATCCACTAGGGCTGGGATCTAATGGCTCCCGAACAAGGATGGACACCTATCCACTAGGGCTGGGATCTAATGGCTCCAGAACAAGGATGGACACCTATCCACTAGGGCTGGGATCTAATGGTTCCAGAACAAGGATGGACACCTATCCACTAGGGCTGGGATCTAATGGCTCCAGAACAAGGATGGACACCTATCCACTAGGGCTGGGATCTAATGGTTCCAGAACAAGGATGGACACCCATCCACTAGGGCTGGGATCTAATGGCTCCCGAACAAGGATGGACACCTATCCACTAGGGCTGGGATCTAATGGCTCCAGAACAAGGATGGACACCTATCCACTAGGGCTGGGATCTAATGGTTCCAGAACAAGGATGGACCCCTATCCACTAGGGCTGGGATCTAATGGCTCCAGAACAAGGATGGACACCTATCCACTAGGGCTGGTATCTAATGGCTCCAGAACAAGGATGGACACCTATCCACTAGGGCTGGGATCTAATGGCTCCAGAACAAGGATGGACACCTATCCACTAGGGCTGGGATCTAATGGCTCCAGAACAAGGATGGACACCTATCCACTAGGGCTAGGGATCTAATGGCTCCAGAACAAGGATGGACACCTATCCACTAGGGCTGGGATCTAATGGCTCCAGAACAAGGATGGACACCTATCCACTAGGGCTGGGATCTAATGGCTCCAGAACAAGGATGGACACCTATCCACTAGGGCTAGGGATCTAATGGCACCAGAACAAGGATGGACACCTATCCACTAGGGCTGGGATCTAATGGCTCCAGAACAAGGATGGACACCTATCCACTAGGGCTGGTATCTAATGGCTCCAGAACAAGGATGGACACCTATCCACTAGGGCTGGGATCTAATGGCTCCAGAACAAGGATGGACACCTATCCACTAGGGCTGGGATCTAATGGCTCCAGAACAAGGATGGACACCTATCCACTAGGGCTAGGGATCTAATGGCTCCAGAACAAGGATGGACACCTATCCACTAGGGCTGGGATCTAATGGCTCCAGAACAAGGATGGACACCTATCCACTAGGGCTGGGATCTAATGGCTCCAGAACAAGGATGGACACCTATCCACTAGGGCTAGGGATCTAATGGCACCAGAACAAGGATGGACACCTATCCACTAGGGCTGGGATCTAATGGCTCCAGAACAACTATGGACACCCATCCACTAGGGCTGGGATCTAATGGCTCCAGAACAAGGATGGACACCTATCCACTAGGGCTGGGATCTAATGGCTCCAGAACAAGGATGGACACCTATCCACTAGGGCTGGGATCTAAAGGCTCCAGAACAAGGATGGACACCCATCCACTAGGGCTGGGATCTATTGGCTCCAGAATAAGGATGGACCCCTATCCACTAGGGCTGGGATCTAAAGGCTCCAGAATAAGGATGGACCCCTATCCACTAGGGCTGGGATCTAAAGGCTCCAGAACAAGGATGGACACCTATCCACTAGGGCTAGGGATCTAATGGCACCAGAACAAGGATGGACACCTATCCACTAGGGCTGGGATCTAATGGCTCCAGAACAAGGATGGACACCTATCCACTAGGGCTGGGATCTAATGGCTCCAGTCAACTGGCCGTCTCTGGTGGATCTACTGTAGACTATCAGTAATGTTATAGTGTTTCCTAGCTGTCAGAGGGGCAGGACCTTCGCCTCCCCTCTTTCTCACACATCCTCAGGTCAGCCACCCTCTCTCCTCCCCTCCATCCAGGGTCAACTCCAGAGGTCAGTCTTTCACAGAGTCGGTCCTCATTACCTTCAACCCAAGTCTCATCTAGACGATATTCATTCCAATTATCCCCCACTCATTTTCAATTCTAAATTCCATTATCTGACTACAGTGTAATCTGATGACCTGTATCCATGTCAAATTGAAACTTGGCCTACATTCTGTGTCTCTAGATCTCTCTCTGAGCACATTGGCACCAGCGACTACTTTCAGTTACACAATACACTGACTGCAGAGAAGCACATGGTTCACTATTCATCCAATGAAAGTCCATAGCAACAGTGAAGTAGGCACTATACACGTCTCAATTGGTGTGAACATGTGCAGAGGAAAATGCATTAAGGGCATGTCTGCTGAAATGTGCACACCCACGCATTATTCAAGCACATTGAACCATAGCATCCTCCAAATCAATGACATGTCGTCGGGCGGAGCAACTCAAGGGTTGCCGGGTGAAATAAATTCTCCCACACACAGGTATGGCATGGGAATTGACCCACCGTGGACCTCTAGCTGAAGTTGGAGTAGGGGAGGGTAATGGGTGTAACACATCAAACAGGAAGTCATTTTGGCGGCGCGCCACAAGGTTTCTCCCGGCCACTGTGAGAATGTTGTGACTGTGAAGGAGTATCAAGGTGTTGAATGAGTCAGAAGAGAACAAGAATGATAAGCAACCATTTCCCTCCCTCTCTCTTTATCCCTCATTCTACAGATAGCAGTGTGATGTTCTCCCTCTCTCTCATCATCACCGCATCCCAGTGTGACTGACACCTCCCCTCCCGCTGGTCCTGTGCATCCCATAGATCAGCAGCATTCAGCACCACTACCGTGCACGCTCACGTCTCCACCCAGAGTGTACGTGTCGCCATGAGGGTGACAACAGTTCTGCTAGTCCTAGTGGAGTGTTCTAGAATGTAGATCTAATGGTCTCAGGTGAGAAGACAGATGGATGCTGGGGCAGAGAGATGAGAGGCTTCCTACATTTGTCAGCAGGGGGACTCGAGCTGTCACTGCAGCAACTGCACATTCTGACAGCCCCTACAAACAAACAAAAAAAAACACACACACTCACCCTGGAGACATCATTAGAGAGCAGAGACCCCGAGAGGGAGGCATTAATTATTCACTAGCTGTGAAGAGTGTGTGTGTGAGAGAGAGAGAGAGATACTGAAAGAGCAGTATACTGTATATTAGGGCTGTGATGATACCTGTAACCATAAAAGCCTTGGTTTCATGCATGTTAACATCAGAAGCCTCCTCCCTGAGTTTGTTTTATTCACTGCTTTAGCACAAACCACCAACCCTGATGTCCTAGCCGTGTCTGAATCCTGGCTTAGAAGGCCACCAAAAATTCAGAAATTTCCATCCCCAGCTACAACATTTTCCAACAAGATAGAACTGCCAAAGGGGGCGGAGTTGCAATCTACTGCAGAGATAGCTTGCAGAGATCTGTCTTACTATCCAGGTCTGTGCCCAAACAATTTGAATTTCAACTTTTTTTTAAATCCACCTTTCCAGAAATAAGTCTCTCACTGTTGTTGCTTGTTATAGAACCCCCCCCCCCCCCCCCCCCCAGCCCCCAGCTGTGCCCTGGACACCATATGTGAATTGGATTGCCCCCCATCTATCTTCAAAGTTTGTACTGTTAAGTGACCTAAACTGGGATATGATTAACACCCCAGCCGTCCTACAATCTAAACTAGATGCCCTCAATCTCACACAAATTATCAAGGAACCTGCCAGGTACAACCCTAAATCTGTAAACATGGGAACCCTCATAGATATCATCCTGACCAACTTTCCCTCTCAATACACCTCTGCTGTCTTCAACCAGGATCTCAGCGATCACTGCCTCATTGCCTGCGTCCGTGGTCAAATGACCACCCCTCATCACTGTCAAACGCTCCCTAAAACACTTCTGCGAGCAGGCCTTTCTACTCGACCTGGCCCGGGTATCCTGGAAGGATATTGACCTCATCCCGTCAGTAAAGGATGCCTGGTTGGTCTTTAAAAGTGCTTTCCTCACCATCTTGAATAAGCATGCCCCATTCAAAAAAAAAAAAATCAAGAACAGATATAGCCCCTGGGTCACTCCTGACTTGACTGCCCTTGACCAGCACAAAAACATCCTGTGGCGTACTGCATTAGCATTGAATAGTCCTGTGATATACACAGTTAGTCAGGAAAGCAAAGGCTAGCTTTTTCAAACAGAAATTTGCATCCTGTAGCACTAAATCAAAAAAGTTTTGGGACACTGTAAATTCCATGGCGAATAAGAGCACCTCCTCCCAGCTGCCCACTGGACTGAGGCTAGGAAACACTGTCACCACCAATAAATCCACTATAATTGAGAATTTCAATGAGCATTTTTCTACATCTGGCCATGCTTTCCACCTGGCTACCCCTACCCCGGCCAACAGCTCTGCACCCCCGCAGCAACTTGCCCAAGCCTCCCCCATTTCTCCTTCACCCAAATCCAGATAGGTGATGTTCTGAAAGAGCTGCAAAATCTGGACCCCTACAAATCAGCTGGGCTAGACAATCTGGACCCTCTCTTTCTAACCCCTATTACTAGCCTGTTCAACCTCTTTTACATATCATCTGAGATCACTAAAGATTGGAAAGCTGTCGCGGTCATCCCCCTCTTCAAAAGGGGGAGACACTCTCGACCCAAACTGTTACAGACCTATATCCATATGCCCTGCATATATGCCCTGCATTTCTAAAGTCTTCAAAAGCCAAGTTAACAAACAGATCACTGACCATTTCGAATCCCACCGTACCTTCTCTGCTATGCAATCTGGTTTCCGAGATTGTCATGGGTGCACCTCAGCCACGCTCAAGGTCCTAAACGATATCATAACCACCATCGATAAAAGACAGTACTGTGCAGCAGCCTTCATCGACCTGGCCAAGGCTTTCGACTCTGTCAATCACCGCATTCTTATCGGCAGACTCAATAGCCTTGGTTTCTCAAATGATTGTCTCGCCTGGTTCACCAACTACTTCTCTGATAGAGTTCAGTGTGTCAAATCGGAGGGCATGTTGTCCGGACCTCTGGCAGTCTCTATGGGGGTGCCACAGGGTTCAATTCTCGGACCGACTCTTTTCTCTGTATACATCAATGATGTCGCTCTTGCTGCTGGTGATTCTCTGATCCACCTCTACGCAGACAACACCATTCTGTGTACATCTGGCCCTTCTTAGGACACTGTGTTAACAAACCTCCAAATGAGCTTCAATGCCATATAACACTCCTTCCGTGGCCTCCAACTGCTCTTAAATGCTAGAAAAACTAAATGCATGCTCTTCAACCAATCGCTGCCCGCACCTGTCCGCCCGACTAGCATCACTACTCTGGACAATTCTGACTTAGAATATGTGGATAACTACAATACCTAGGTGTCTGGTTAGACTACACTCTCCTTCCAGACTCACATTAAGCATCTCCAATCCAAAATTAAATCTAGAATCGGCTTCCTATTTCGCAACAAAGCCTCCTTCACTCATGCTGCCAAACATACCCTTGTAAAACTGACTATCCTACCTATCCTTGACTTCGGCAATGTCATTAACAAAATAGCCTCCAACAGTCTACTCAGCAAACTGGATGTAGTCTATCACAGTGCCATCCGTTTTGTCACTAAAGCCCCGGCCCTAGTGGACGGGTGTCCACGTCGGGACTGGTCCCGTCCCGGCCCTAGTGGACGGGTGTCCACGTCGGGACCGGTCCCGTCCTGGCCCTAGTGGACGGGTGTCCATGTTGAGGTGAGTAATCTAGAGATAAGAGACCAGCAGCTAAATGGTTCAAGTAGAAGCAGGAAGAGATATGATAGCCTATATATCAGATACTAACTCCCACACACTAAACGTAAACACATTACCCCATAGAGGACCACTATACAGTCTATCCACAACATAGAAACCTCTATGTACTGAAGCACATTCCACTGTCCTCAACCACAATAGTAACCTGAATACATAAGTAATACCAGTCAGGGACTTGACCTAGTTACTGTGAGGTTACTATGTGCCCCATATTCTCCTTCACTACAGTAGGTAGACAGCTAGCAGTAAGGACAAACCAGGTAGAATACATTATACCAGGGGTGTCAAACTCATTCCATGGAGGGCCAATTGTCTACCGGTTTTTGGTTTCTCTTTTCATTTAACATCTAGACAACCAGGTGAGGGGAGTTCTTGACTAATCAGTGACTTTAATTCATCAATCAAGTAGTGAGGAGCGAACACCTGTAGACACTCAGCCACCTGTGGAGTGAGTTTGACACGTGCACTCTACTAGGGTTTCACAACCCCCCGGGTGCACTCTACTAGGGTTTCACAACCCCCCGGGTGCACTCTACTAGGGTTTCACAACCCCCCGGGTGCACTCTACTAGGGTTTCACAACCCCCCGGGTGCACTCTACTAGGGTTTCACAACCCCCCGGGTGCACTCTACTAGGGTTTCACAACCCCCCGGGTGCACGTGTTGGTTTTGCCCCAGCACTACACAGCTGATTCAAATAACAAACTCATCATCAAGCTATGATTATCTGAATCAGATGTGTAGTGCCAGAGCAAAAACCAAAACGTGTACCCAGAGGGGCCCCAGGACCGAGTTTGGGAAACCCTGCACAATACCATGTGAAGGGGAGGGGCCTGCCAACAAAAATGTGTCTGGTCGTTGTTACATTTTAAAATGTCCTTTGTGAATTACCTCTCAACTGATAACTTAACGACTAGCTAGGCTTTCCCACTGTGAAACGTGCAACTACAGCTCAGCCCTCTCAGAACAGAGCCATTGTGGTCTCATCTCCTTACACGACATCATGACAAGCAGGACCATAGAGGGTCCTTCATGTTTCCAGTAGCACGCCCCTTCAGCCCACGCTGCCAGGGCTTGAAGCACTGAGACAATGGGAGCGTTTCAGACTGACACCGCCACTGGAAGAATCACAGCCAACGCTGGGAACAGAGTTTCAGGACAACAGCTGCCTGGCACCGTGGAAACAGACTAGGGTGTTAGGACGAGGCTATGTCCCCAAATGACCAGTGCTGCACAATTTAAGTGCATCAACTCAATTCATATAAACTTCTCCTCACATTAGCTGAGACAGCATACATGGGTCTCTACAGGGTCAAATAAACCTGTTGGATTGCAAATGAAGTCATACCGAGGCCAGTAAAATTAAATCAAAACGTGTGTGTGTCAAACTAACAGCTGTGTGTGGTAGGATCCTGTCACTTCCAAAGCTCTGGGCTCGGAGACATTCCTGACATTCCGTCCTGACATAAGAATCCCACAACTCCACGTCTCCCCCTAGTGTTAAGAATCTCAACTGTTCCATTTAGGAACACTGCAACATTGTAGGAAGGAAGTGGATTACTCCCCCTCAAAACAACTACTGCTGTGTATTAGTCATTACTATGGGGATGTTGTTTTCATTCTGCCGACTCCAGGAAACTACTGCATCAAAGCCTTTTCTATCTTCATAAAGGAACACAGTATGACAATGCCTTTTCTATCTTCATAAAGGAACACAGTATGACAATGCCTTTTCTATCTTCATAAAGGAACACAGTATGACAATTCCTTTTCTATCTTCATAAAGGAACACAGTATGACAAAGCCTTTTCTATCTTCATAAAGGAACACAGTATGACAAAGCCTTTTCTATCTTCATAAAGGAACACAGTATGACAAAGCCTTTTCTATCTTCATAAAGGAACACAGTATGACAATGCCTTTTCTATCTTCATAAAGGAACACAGTATGACAAAGCCTTTTCTATCTTCATAAAGGAGCACAGTATGACAATGAAAGCCGGTCCACGTCTTTACTTGGAGGGTAGAGAAAGACAAGAGAAAACTGAAAACTCATGTAAACGATTACAAACCAGCATAGTGGAGAGTTTCAAAAACCTGCTGAGAATATCATCCCAATCCCCTCCCTTTAATAATATCCTGACTGACCCACATCTGTAATGTTAGCCAGCAGGGGGCGCTGTTGCTGTGGGAAGAACTCCATTGTGATATACCAGGTCAGACTCAACCCCTCTGGTACATTTAGAAATCCTGTTTGACTCCACTGTTACATAAAATAGATCATATTGTGTACCAAGGCTTAAGTCATCACTGCACAAAAGACTGGAGCGGGAGCCCAAAATTAGCAACTCAGGATCTGCGTCCCAAATGACATCCTATCCCCCTATATAGAATACTACTTATGACCAGAACCCATAGGGCTCAGGTTAAAAGTATTGCATTATATAGGCAAGAGGGTGCCATTTGGAACGAACCCAGTGAGATTACATCTAGATGTAGTCCTGGCTGTATTGTAGCCTACATACACAGAAGATTATTGTGACAGCATGGGATGAGCGTTCTGAGGTACCTACAGCATGGGATGAGCGTTCTGAGGTACCTACAGCATGGGATGAGCGTTCTGAGGTACCTACAGCATGGGAGGAGCGTTCTGAGGTACCTACAACATGGGATGGATGAGCGTGCTGAGGTACCTACAGCATGGGATGGATGAGCGTTCTGAGGTACCTACAGCATGGGATGGATGAGCGTGCTGAGGTACCTACAGCATGGGATGGATGAGCGTTCTGAGGTACCTACAGCATGGGATGGATGAGCGTGCTGAGGTACCTACAGCATGGGATGGATGAGCGTTCTGAGGTACCTACAACATGGGATGGATGAGCGTGCTGAGGTACCTACAGCATGGGATGGATGAGCGTTCTGAGGTACCTACAGCATGGGATGAGCGTTCTGAGGTACCTACAGCATGGGATGGAGGAGCGTTCTGAGGTACCTACAGCATGGGATGGATGAGCGTTCTGAGGTACCTACAGCAGGGGAGGAGCGTTCTGAAGTACCTACAGCATGGGAGGAGCGTTCTGAGGTACCTACAGCATGGGAGGAGCGTTCTGAGGTACCTACAGCATGGGAGGAGCGTTCTGAGGTACCTACAGCATGGGAGGAGCGTTCTGAGGTACCTACAGCATGGGAGGAGCGTTCTGAGGTACCTACAGCATGGGATGGATGAGCGTTCTGAGGTACCTACAGCATGGGAGGAGCGTTCTGAGGTACCTACAGCATGGGAGGAGCGTTCTGAGGTACCTACAGCATGGGATGGATGAGCGTTCTGAGGTACCTACAGCATGGGATGGATGAGCGTTCTGAGGTACCTACAGCAGGGGAGGAGCGTTCTGAGGTACCTACAGCATGGGAGGAGCGTTCTGAGGTACCTACAGCATGGGAGGAGCGTTCTGAGGTACCTACAGCAGGGGAGGAGCGTTCTGAGGTACCTACAGCATGGGATGGATGAGCGTTCTGAGGTACCTACAGCATGGGATGGATGAGCGTTCTGAGGTACCTACAGCATGGGATGGATGAGCGTTCTGAGGTACCTACAGCATGGGATGGATGAGCGTTCTGAGGTACCTACAGCATGGGATGGATGAGCGTTCTGAGGTACCTACAGCATGGGATGGATGAGCGCTCTGAGGTACCTACAGCATGGGATGGATGAGCGCTCTGAGGTACCTACAGCATGGGATGGATGAGCGCTCTGAGGTACCTACAGCATGGGATGGATGAGCGCTCTGAGGTACCTACAGCATGGGATGGATGAGCGCTCTGAGGTACCTACAGCATGGGATGGATGAGCGTTCTGAGGTACCTACAGCAGGGGAGGAGCGTTCTGAGGTACCTACAGCAGGGGAGGAGCGTTCTGAGGTACCTACAGCATGGGATGGATGAGCGTTCTGAGGTACCTACAGCAGGGGAGGAGCGTTCTGAGGTACCTACAGCATGGGATGGATGAGCGTTCTGAGGTACCTACAGCATGGGATGGATGAGCGTTCTGAGGTACCTACAGCATGGGAGGAGCGTTCTGAGGTACCTACAGCATGGGAGGAGCGTTCTGAGGTACCTACAGCATGGGAGGAGCGTTCTGAGGTACCTACAGCAGGGGAGGAGCGTTCTGAGGTACCTACAGCAGGGGAGGAGCGTTCTGAGGTACCTACAGCATGGGAGGAGCGTTCTGAGGTACCTACAGCATGGGAGGAGCGTTCTGAGGTACCTACAGCATGGGAGGAGCGTTCTGAGGTACCTACAGCAGGGGAGGAGCGTTCTGAGGTACCTACAGCATGGGAGGAGCGTTCTGAGGTACCTACAGCAGGGGAGGAGCGTTCTGAGGTACCTACAGCAGGGGAGGAGCGTTCTGAGGTACCTACAGCATGGGAGGAGCGTTCTGAGGTACCTACAGCATGGGAGGAGTGTTCTGAGGTACCTACAGCATGGGAGGAGTGTTCTGAGGTACCTACAGCATGGGAGGAGCGTTCTGAGGTACCTACAGCATGGGGAAGTGCTGGAACACCTTGACAAAATGGGGGACATGGTTTAGCACGAGGTCTTGTAAGATTCAGTCAGACAAAAACACACTTCTCTTTTTGGCCTGTGGTCCATATGAGGAGAATCTCCACATCTGATGCAGTGGGAGAATGGGGAGAGGGAGCGCTTGATGGGCGGTAGGCAGGCTAGTGGTTAAAGCGTTGGATCAGTAACCAAAAGGCTGCTGGTTTGAACCGAGCACCACCCACCACCACCAGATGCACAATATAAATCGGTGAAGATATCGGAATCGGACGATATTAGCTAAAAAATGCCAACAACGACATCGTCCCGATGTCTAGTTTAACACAGATGTGCAAAACTGATGTCAGAGCTGGCGTGCATGCCTTTATAAACGTAGGTACATGACGTAATGACGCCACGTAAAACTGATGTCAGAGCTGACGTGCATGCCTATATAAACGTAGGTACATGACGTAATGACGCCACGTAAAACTGATGTCAGAGCTGACGTGCATGCCTATATAAACGTAGGTACATGACGTAATGACGCCACGTAAAACTGATGTCAGAGCTGACGTGCATGCCTATATAAACGTAGGTACATGACGTAATGACGCCACGTAAAACTGATGTCAGAGCTGACATGCATGCCTATATAAACGTAGGTACATGACGTAATGACGCCACATACAATTGTGTGCTAAACCTGCAACACAGCCTTCTTAACCTAGCACACCATGTCTGCTGTGTGGATCGAGCAGTCAACAAGTCTAGCAGTCACTTGAAAGAGTAAGAAGATTTCAGCGAGACAACTCAAAGACTAAATCCATTAACATCAAGATAATGGAATTCATTGCCCTTGACAATCAACCGTTCTCTGTCGTGGGTACACACTAAGTTACCAAGGTCGATATTGTTCAGATGTTGCACAGTAATAGCGTCACTGCTATTAGCTTCACGACTGACCAGCGATGTCAGCCCCATGAGCATGCTGAGTCTGACAGCACAGTGGGTCAACGAGGATTTCGTACTGAGGAAAGTCGTATTTCATGCTGATGAATGTGCTGCTTGTCATACCGCTGCTGCCGTTTCAAAGGCATTTGAGAACATGTTTGAAACTTGGAAACATGAACACACTCCTAGCTCCATTCAAACAACTGACTGGAGAAATAAGCTCATCAACTGCGTCTGCAGCAGACGTGATACCCCTCTGTCATGGCATTGAAACACCTACTCAACAAAACTGCCGACAGGCTATGAACAAGCGATTCGGTGGCATTTTCTCGGAGCCTCTACTGTGTTGCCACCATGCTCGATGCTAGGTACAAGGACCGCTACTTCGATGCAGACAAGAACTAGGATTTACCTGAAATGTTAGACACAGCTGGACAAGATAGAAACGGACACAGTGACAGTGCGCACCGAGGAAGAGAGGCCACGGACAGACAGAGCTGAAACTTCACTGCTTGACATGTATGATGGGTCTCTGTTGAGACTGAAATGACTGAACAAGTGAACAACGAAATAGGTTTTGGTTATGTTTTACTGGTAATGGGGACATACGTAAATGACGACAAAATAACCTTTTGGTCAGTGTGGTGTGTGTGTAACCTTTATTTAACTAGGCAAGTCTGTTAAGAACTAATTCTTATTTACAATGACGGCCTACACCGGCCAAACCCAGACGACGCTGGGCCAATTGTGCACCACCCTATGGGACTCCCAATCACGGCCGGATGTGATACAACCTGGATTCAAACCAGGGACTGTAGTGACGCCTCTTGCACTGAGATGCAGTACCTTAGATCGCTGTGCCCATGGGCGTGTGTTAACTATTTAACTCTACTAGAATTCTTAAAAGGCTGCTTTTTTTTGCAAGGAAAATATCGGAATCTGCAAAAATGTAATATCGGTGCATCACTTACCACCACTACCACCAACACACACGCACAGTAATATAGACAAATGCAAATAAACAAACAGATATACACAAACTGAGACACAGGCACAGACACAGACACATGAGTGAGGTTAAGAACAGCCAGCAGCCTGATCTCCCCTGACTGACCCACTGTTACAGTCACACACAGCCTTATCCAGACCTCCTCTCCCTCTCTTCTCTGGCTCAGCCGTATCCAGACCTCCTCTCTCTCTCTCTTCTCTGGCTCAGCCGTATCCAGACCTCTCTCTCTCTCTCTTCTCTGGCTCAGCCGTATCCAGACCTCCTCTCCCTCTCTTCTCTGGCTCAGCCGTATCCAGACCTCCTCTCCCTCTCTTCTCTGGCTCAGCCGTATCCAGACCTCCTCTCTCCCTCTCTTCTCTGACACAGCCGTATCCAGACCTCCTCTCTCTCTCTTCTCTGGCTCAGCCATATCCAGACCTCCTCTCTCTCCCTCTTCTCTGGCTCAGCCATATCCAGACCTCCTCTCTCTCTCCCTCTCTTCTCTGGCTCAGCCGTATCCAGACCTCCTCTCTCTCCCGCTTCTCTGGCTCAGCTGTATCCAGACCTCCTCTCTCTCTCTCTCTTCTCTGGCTCAGCCGTATCCAGACCTCCTCTCTCTCCCTCTTCTCTGGCTCAGCCGTATCCAGACCTCCTCTCTCTCTCTCTCTTCTCTGGCTCAGCCGTATCCAGACCTCCTCTCTCTTTCTCTCTCTTCTCTGGCTCAGCCTTATCCAGACCTCCTCTCTCTCTCTCTCTCTCTTCTCTGGCTCAGCCTTATCCAGACCTCCTCTCTCTCCCTCTCTTCTCTGGCTCAGCCTTTTCCAGACCTCCTCTCTCTCTCTCTTCTCTGGCTCAGCTGTATCCAGACCTCCTCTCTCTCCCTCTCTTCTCTGGCTCAGCCTTATCCAGACCTCCTCTCTCTCCCTCTCTTTTCTGGCTCAGCCTTATCCAGACCTCTCTCCCTCTCTTCTCTGGCTCAGCCGTATCCAGACCTCCTCTCTCTCTCTTCTCTGGCTCAGCCATATCCAGACCTCCTCTCTCTCTCTCTTCTCTGGCTCAGCTGTATCCAGACCTCCTCTCTCTCTCTCTCTTCTCTGGCTCAGCCTTTTCCAGACCTCCTCTCTCTCTCTCTCTTCTCTGGCTCAGCTGTATCCAGACCTCCTCTCTCTCCCTCTCTTCTCTGGCTCAGCTGTATCCAGACCTCCTCTCTCTCTCTCTCTCTTCTCTGGCTCAGCCGTATCCAGACCTCCTCTCTCTCCCTCTTCTCTGGCTCAGCCGTATCCAGACCTCCTCTCTCTCTCTCTTCTCTGGCTCAGCCGTATCCAGACCTCCTCTCTCTCTCTCTCTCTCTTCTCTGGCTCAGCCTTATCCAGACCTCCTCTCTCTCTCTCTCTCTCTTCTCTGGCTCAGCCTTATCCAGACCTCCTCTCTCTCCCTCTCTTCTCTGGCTCAGCCTTTTCCAGACCTCCTCTCTCTCTCTCTTCTCTGGCTCAGCTGTATCCAGACCTCCTCTCTCTCCCTCTCTTCTCTGGCTCAGCCTTATCCAGACCTCCTCTCTCTCCCTCTCTTTTCTGGCTCAGCCTTATCCAGACCTCCTCTCTCCCTCTCTTCTCTGGCTCAGCCGTATCCATGCCTCCTCTCTCTCTCTTCTCTGGCTCAGCCATATCCAGACCTCCTCTCTCTCTCTCTTCTCTGGCTCAGCTGTATCCAGACCTCCTCTCTCTCTCTCTCTCTTCTCTGGCTCAGCCTTTTCCAGACCTCCTCTCTCTCTCTCTTCTCTGGCTCAGCTGTATCCAGACCTCCTCTCTCTCCCTCTCTTCTCTGGCTCAGCCTTATCCAGACCTCCTCTCTCTCCCTCTCTTTTCTGGCTCAGCCTTATCCAGACCTCCTCTCTCCCTCTCTTCTCTGGCTCAGCTGTATCCAGACCTCCTCTCTCTCCCTCTCTTCTCTGGCTCAGCCGTATCCAGACCTCTCTCTCTTCTCTGGCTCAGCCGTATCCAGACCTCCTCTCCCTCTCTTCTGTGGCTCAGCCGTATCCAGACCTCCTCTCTCTCTCTTCTCTGGCTCAGCCATATCCAGACCTCCTCTCTCTCTCTCTTCTCTGGCTCAGCTGTATCCAGACCTCCTCTCTCTCTCTCTCTTCTCTGGCTCAGCCGTATCCAGACCTCCTCTCTCTCCCTCTTCTCTGGCTCAGCCGTATCCAGACCTCCTCTCTCTCCCTCTCTTCTCTGGCTCAGCCGTATCCAGACCTCCTCTCTCTCCCCCTCTCTTCTCTGGCTCAGCCTTATCCAGACCTCCTCTCTCTCTCCCTCTCTTCTCTGGCTCAGCCGTATCCAGACCTCCTCTCTCTCTCTCTCTTCTCTGGCTCAGCTGTATCCAGACCTCCTCTCTCTCCCTCTCTTCTCTGGCTCAGCTGTATCCAGACCTCCTCTCTCTCTCTCTCTCTTCTCTGGCTCAGCTGTATCCAGACCTCCTCTCTCTCCCTCTCTTCTCTGGCTCAGCCGTATCCAGACCTCCTCTCTCTCTCTCTCTCTCTTCTCTGGCTCAGCCTTATCCAGACCTCCTCTCTCTCTCTCTCTTCTCTGGCTCAGCCTTATCCAGACCTCCTCTCTCTCTCTCTCTCTTCTCTGGCTCAGCCGTATCCAGACCTCCTCTCTCTCTCTCTCTTCTCTGGCTCAGCCTTATCCAGACCTCCTCTCTCTCTCTCTCTCTCTTTTCTGGCTCAGCCTTATCCAGACCTCTCTCTCCCTCTCTTCTCTGGCTCAGCTGTATCCAGACCTCCTCTCTCTCCCTCTCTTCTCTGGCTCAGCCTTATCCAGACCTCCTCTCTCTCTCTCTCTCTCTCTTCTCTGGCTCAGCCTTATCCAGACCTCCTCTCTCTCCCTCTCTTCTCTGGCTCAGCCGTATCCAGACCTCCTCTCTCTCCCTCTCTTCTCTGGCTCAGCCGTATCCAGACCTCCTCTCTCTCCCTCTCTTCTCTGGCTCAGCCGTATCCAGACCTCCTCTCTCTCCCTCTCTTCTCTGGCTCAGCCGTATCCAGACCTCCTCTCTCTCCCTCTCTTCTCTGGCTCAGCCTTATCCAGACCTCCTCTCTCTCCCGCTTCTCTGGCTCAGCCGTATCCAGACCTCCTCTCTCTCTCTCCCTCTTCTCTGGCTCAGCCGTATCCAGACCTCCTCTCTCTCTCTCTCTCTTCTCTGGCTCAGCCTTATCCAGACCTCCTCTCTCTCTCTCTCTTCTCTGGCTCAGCTGTATCCAGACCTCCTCTCTCTCTCTCTCTCTCTTCTCTGGCTCAGCCGTATCCAGACCTCCTCTCTCTCCCTCTCTTTTCTGGCTCAGCCTTATCCAGACCTCCTCTCTCCCTTCTCTGGCTCAGCCGTATCCAGACCTCCTCTCTCTCCCTCTCTTCTCTGGCTCAGCTGTATCCAGACCTCCTCTCTCCCTCTCTTCTCTGGCTCAGCCTTATCCAGACCTCCTCTCTCTCTCTTCTCTGGATCAGCCGTATCCAGACCTCCTCTCTCTCCCTCTCTTTTCTGGCTCAGCCTTATCCAGACCTCCTCTCTCCCTTCTCTGGCTCAGCCGTATCCAGACCTCCTCTCTCTCCCTCTCTTCTCTGGCTCAGCTGTATCCAGACCTCCTCTCTCCCTCTCTTCTCTGGCTCAGCCTTATCCAGACCTCCTCTCTCTCTCTCTCTCTTCTCTGGCTCAGCTGTATCCAGACCTCTTTTCAATCAATTCAATTCAAAGGGTTTATTGGCATGGGAAAGGTATGTTTACATTGCCAAAGCAACTGAAATAGATAATAAACAAAAGTGAAATAAACAATAAAAATGAGCAGTAAACATTACACTCACAGAAGTTCCAAAAGAATAAAGACATTTCAAATGTCATATTCTGTATATATACAGTGTTGCAGCGATGTGCTAATGCAAGTGCAAAAGGGAAAATAAATAAACATAAATATGGGTAGTATTTACAATGGTGTTTGTTCTTCACTGGTTGCCCTTTTCTCATGGCAACAGGTCCCAAATATTGCTGCTGTGATGCACACTGTGGTATTTCACCCAGGGAGTTTATCAAAATTGGGTTTGTTTTCGAATATGCTCACTGAGTCTGTACATAGTCAAAGCCTAAGTTTGGGTCAGTCACAGTGGTCAGGTATTCTGCCACTGTGTACTCTCTGTTTAGGGCCAAATAGCATTCTAGTTTGCTCTGTTTTTTTGTCAATTCTTTCCAATGTGTCAAGTAATTATCTTTTTGTTTTCTCATGATTTGGTTGGGTCTAATTGTGCTGTTGTCCTGGGGCTCTGTGGGGTGTGTTTGTGTTTGTGAACAGAGCCCTAGGACCAGCTTGCTTAGGGGACTCTTCTCCAGGTTCATCTCTCTGTAGATGATGGCTTTGTCATGGAAGGTTTGGGAATCGCTTCCTTTTAGGTGGTTGTAGAATTTAACAGCTCTTTTCTGGATTTTGATAATTAGCGGGTTTCGGCCTAATTCTGCTCTGCATGCATTATTTGGTGTTTTACGTTGTACACTGCATGCAGTCTCTCTTCTCTGGATCAGCCGTATCCAGACCTCCTCTCTCTCCCTCCCTTCTCCTGGCTCACTCTCTCAACTGGCAGAACACACTCAAACACACACAGAGAGGAAGAGACCCACACACACACAGCCTGTCCTTCTCCTCTCCGGAATGCTCCAGGCTGGCCCAGGTAGGAGGGGATCATTCAGCATGATGCAGTCCTGTAACCCCAGCTCAGTGAGGAACAACACTGTAGTGGTTGTGGGTGTGTAGGAGACAGCATGCTGCAGTCCTGTAACCCCAGCTCAGTGAGGAACAACACTGTAGTGGTTGTGGGTGTGTGGGAGACAGCATGAAGCAGTCCTGTAACCCCAGCTCAGTGAGGAACAACACTGTAGTGGTTGTGGGTGTGTGGGAGACAGCATGATGCAGTCCTGTAACCCCAGCTCAGTGAGGAACAACACTGTAGTGGTTGTGGGTGTGTGGGAGACAGCATGCTGCAGTCCTGTAACCCCAGCTCAGTGAGGAACAACACTGTAGTGGGTGTGTGAGACAGCATGATGCAGTCCTGTAACCCCAGCTCAGTGAGGAACAACACTGTAGTGGTTGTGGGTGTGTGGGAGACAGCATGATGCAGTCCTGTAACCCCAGCTCAGTGAGGAACAACACTGTAGTGGTTGTGGGTGTGTGGGAGACAGCATGATGCAGTCCTGTAACCCCAGCTCAGTGAGGAACAACACTGTAGTGGTTGTGGGTGTAGGAGACAGCATGCTGCAGTCCTGTAACCCCAGCTCAGTGAGGCACAACACTGTAGTGGTTGTGGGAGACAGCATGAAGCAGTCCTGTAACCCCAGCTCAGTGAGGCACAACACTGTAGTGGTTGTGGGTGTAGGAGACAGCATGATGCAGTCCTGTAACCCCAGCTCAGTGAGGAACAACACTGTAGTGGTTGTGGGAGACAGCATGCTGCAGTCCTGTAACCCCAGCTCAGTGAGGCACAACACTGTAGTGGTTGTGGGAGACAGCATGAAGCAGTCCTGTAACCCCAGCTCAGTGAGGCACAACACTGTAGTGGTTGTGGGAGACAGCATGAAGCAGTCCTGTAACCCCAGCTCAGTGAGGAACAACACTGTAGTGGTTGTGGGTGTGTAGGAGACAGCATGATGCAGTCCTGTAGCCCCAGCTCAGTGAGGAACAACACTGTAGTGGTTGTGGGAGACAGCATGATGCAGTCCTGTAACCCCAGCGCAGTGAGGAACAACACTGTAGTGGTTGTGGGTGTGGGAGACAGCATGATGCAGTCCTGTAACCCCAGCTCAGTGAGGAACAACACTGTAGTGGTTGTGGGAGACAGCATGATGCAGTCCTGTAACCCCAGCTCAGTGAGGAACAACACTGTAGTGGTTGTGGGTGTGGGAGACAGCATGAAGCAGTCCTGTAACCCCAGCTCAGTGAGGAACAACACTGTAGTGGTTGTGGGTGTGGGAGACAGCATGTTGCAGTCCTGTAACCCCAGCTCAGTGAGGAACAACACTGTAGTGGTTGTGGGTGTGTGGGAGACAGCATGATGCAGTCCTGTAACCCCAGCTCAGTGAGGCACAACACTGTAGTGGTTGTGGGTGTGTGGGAGACAGCATGATGCAGTCCTGTAACCCCAGCTCAGTGAGGCACAACACTGTAGTGGTTGTGGGTGTGTGGGAGACAGCATGATGCAGTCCTGTAACCCCAGCTCAGTGAGGAACAACACTGTAGTGGGTGTAGGAGACAGCATGATGCAGTCCTGTAACCCCAGCTCAGTGAGGCACAACACTGTAGTGGTTGTGGGTGTGTGGGAGACAGCATGATGCAGTCCTGTAACCCCAGCTCAGTGAGGAACAACACTGTAGTGGTTGTGGGTGTGTGGGAGACAGCATGAAGCAGTCCTGTAACCCCAGCTCAGTGAGGAACAACACTGTAGTGGTTGTGGGTGTGGGAGACAGCATGATGCAGTCCTGTAACCCCAGCTCAGTGAGGAACAACACTGTAGTGGTTGTGGGTGTAGGAGACAGCATGATGCAGTCCTGTAACCCCAGCTCAGTGAGGAACAACACTGTAGTGGTTGTGGGTGTGTGGGAGACAGCATGATGCAGTCCTGTAACCCCAGCTCAGCGAGGAACAACACTGTAGTGGGTGTGGGAGACAGCATGATGCAGTCCTGTAACCCCAGCTCAGCGAGGAACAACACTGTAGTGGTTGTGGGTGTAGGAGACAGCATGATGCAGTCCTGTAACCCCAGCTCAGCGAGGAACAACACTGTAGTGGTTGTGGGTGTGTGGGACAGCATGAAGCAGTCCTGTAACCCCAGCTCAGTGAGGAACAACACTGTAGTGGTTGTGGGTGTGTGGGAGACAGCATGAAGCAGTCCTGTAACCCCAGCTCAGCGAGACACAACACTGACTGGTTGTGGGTGTGTGGGAGACAGCATGTTGCAGTCCTGTAACCCCAGCTCAGTGAGGAACAACACTGTAGTGGGTGTGGGAGACAGCATGATGCAGGTTCTGTCAGACATGGAAGTCATGAACAGGAGATAAAGGATGGGTGGGACTGTGGCTGCTATCTACGACCTCTGAATGATATGAAATAGGACTGTGGTGGGCTGGGGGAAGGTTCAGAGAGCATATCCCACCCACCTTCAACGTGAACAGTCTTCCAGTCAGATCAGAAACGCGAGAACAAACACGGAGCCTATCTGTAATCCTGCTGTCCTCAAACTGGACAAATTGGTTGATGGACTGAGAAGCGGTGGTATTTCCACGGCAGGAGAAACCAAAATAGCACCCGGAGCAGTGGTGGGCTGTTGTAGAGAAGAATCGAGCGTCTGTGTTCCTCTGGCAGGCCTCTCTGAATCCAGACGTTCAAGGTTGCAGCTCAAAAGGCACCCTATTCCCTATTTAGTGCAATACTTTTCACCAGGATCCATCCAAAGTAGTGCACTAAATAGGGAATAGGGAGCCATTTGGGACACACTCCAAGCCTAGCCACAGGACCAGATGAAATTTGGAACTGAATTCAATTGGATACTGTCTATCAGGTCACAAAGGTCAAGCTGGGCTCTTAGCTGCTGTATTCACTGTCCTCTCAAGATTCTGAAACCCCTCCACAGACAAGAATGTTTTTCTGTTTTCTCTTTGAAAGAGTCTGTGATGTGAAGGGCTTCCCACACAATGTTCTGTTCACAGAGTCAGTTTTCCAAGAGTGCATTGCTCTTGGGGGCAGGGCAAGGGGGCGGGGCTTCCCTTTCAGCTCTGTAGGGCGGCAGGATGGGACCACAACCCACGCTCTCCAATACTTCCATTCCTTCTCCTCTGCTTCTTTATCCTCCTCTAATCTCCCCTCCACTTCCATTCCTTCTCCTCTGCTTCTTTATCCTCCTCTAATCTCCCCTCTACTTCCATTCCTTCTCCTCTGCTTCTTTATCCTCCTCTAATCTCCCCTCTACTTCCCTCCTCCCCTCTATCCCCCCTATTCCCCCCTCCATCCTCCTCTCCCCCTTCCATCCTCTAGAGGTCAACCGATTATGATTTTTCAACACCGATACGATTTTTTACAATTGATTTGTAATAATGACAATTACAACAATACAGAATGAACACTTATTTTAACTTAATATAATACATCAAAATCAATTTAGCTTCAAATAAATAATGAAACATGTTCAATTTGGTTTAAATATTGCAAAAACAAAGTGTTGGAGAAGAAAGTAAAAGTGCAATTTGTGCCATGTAAGAAAGCTAACGTTTAAGTTCCTTGCTCAGAACATGAGAACATATGAAAGCTGGTGGTTCCTTTAAACATGAGTCTTCAATATTCCCAGGTAAGACGTTTTAGCTTGTAGTTATAGGAATTATAGGACTATTTCTCTCTATACGATTTGTATTTCATATACCTTTGACTATTGGATGTTCTTATAGGCACTTTAGTCTTGCCAGTGTAACAGTATAGCTTCCATCCGTCTCCTCGCTCCTACCTGGGCTCGAACCAGGAACACATCGACAACAGCCACCCTCGAAGCAGCGTTACCCATGCAGAGCAAGGGGAACAACTACTCCAAGTCTCAGAGCGAGTGACGTTTGAAACGCTATTAGCGCGCACAACGCTAACTAGCTAGCCATTTCACATCGGTTACACCAGCCTAATCTCGGGAGTTGATTGAAGCGTTGCGAAGAGCTGCTGGCAAAATGCACTAAAGTGCTGTTTGAATGAATGCTTACGAGCCTGCTGCTGCCTACCATCGCTCAGTCAGACTGCTCTATCAAATCATAGACTTAATTGTAACATAATAACACACAGAAATATGAGCCTTAGGTCATTAATATGGTCGAACCCGGAAACTATCATCTCAAAAACAAAAAGTTTATTCTTTCAGTGAAATACGGAACCGTTCCGTATTTTATCTAACGGGTGGCATCCATAAGTCTAAATATTCCTTTTACATTGCATAACCTTCAATGTTATGTCATAATTATGTAAAATTCTGGCAAATTAGTTCGCAATGAGCCAGGCGGCTCAAACTGTTGCATATACCCTGACTCTGCGTGCAATGAACGCAAGAGAAGTGACACAATTTCACCTGGTTAATATTGCCTGCTAACCTGGATTTCTTTTAGCGAAATATGCAGGTTTAAAAATATATACTTCTGTGTATTGATTTTAAGAAAGGCATTGATGTTTATGGTTAGGTACACGTTGGAGCAACGACAGTCCTTTTACGCGAATGTGCACTGCATCGATTATATGCAACGCAGGACACGCTAGATAAACTAGTAATATCATCAACCATGTGTAGTTAACTAGTGATTATGATTGATTGTTTTTTATAAGGTAAGTTTAATGCTAGCTAGCAACTTATCGTGGCTTCTTACTGCATTCGCGTAACAGGCGGGCTCCTCGTGAGGCAGGTGGTTAGAGCGTTGGACTAGTTAACTGTAAGGTTGCAAGATTGAATCCCTGAGCTGACAAGGTAAAAATCTGTTGTAGTGCCCCTGAACAAGGCAGTTAACCCACCGCTCCTAGGCCGTCATTGAAAATAAGAATGTGTTCTTAACTGACTTGCCTGGGTTAAATAAAGGTGTAAAAAAATATATAAAAAATAATAACATTCAAAGTATAAAAAAAAAAATCGGCATCCAAAATTACCGATTTATGATTGTTATGAAATCATCCATTCCGATTAAATCGGTCGACCTCAACTATCCTCCTCTCCCCTCTACTTCCCTCCTCCCCTCTATCCTCTGCCTCTTCCTACTCAATCCTCCTCTCCCCTCTACTTCCCTAATTTCTCCTCCTCCCCCCTCTCTACTTCCCTCCTCCCCTCTACTTCCATCCTCCCCTCTATCCCCCCCTCTACTCCTCCCCTCTATTTCCCCCCTCTTACTCCTCCCCTCTATTTCCCCCCTCTTACTCCTCCCCTCTATTTCCCCCCTCTTACTCCTCCCCTCTATTTCCCCCCTCTTACTCCTCCCCTCTATTTCCCCCCTCTTACTCCTCCCCTCTATTTCCCCCCTCTATTTCCCCCCTCTTACTCCTCCCCTCTATTTCCCCCCTATCCTCCTCTCCCTCCATCCTCCTCTCCCCTCCATCCTCCCCCCTCTCTACTTCCCTCCTCCCCTCTCTACTCCCCCCTCTACTTCCATCCTCCCCTCTATTTCCCCCCTCTACTCCTCCCCTCTACTCCTCCCCTCTACTCCTCCCCTCTACTCCTCCCCTCTTACTCCTCCCCTCTTACTCCTCCCCTCTTACTCCTCCCCTCTTACTCCTCCCCTCTATTTCCCCCCTCTTACTCCTCCCCTCTATTTCCCCGCTTTACTCTTCCCCGCTACCCCCCCTATCCTCCTCTCCCTTCATCCTCCTCTCCCCTCCATCCTCCTCTCCCCTCCATCCTCCTCTCCCCTCCATCCTCCTCTCCCCTCCATCCTCCTCTCCATCCTCCTCTCCCCTCTACTCCTCTCCATCCTCCTCTCCCCTCTACTCCTCTCCATCCTCCTCTCCATCCTCCTCTCCCCTCTCCATCCTCCGCTCCCCTCTCCTCTACTTCCCTCCATCCTCCGCTCCCCTCTCCCCATCCTCCGCTCTCCTCTCCCCATCCTCCGCTCCCCTCTCCCCATCCTCCGCTCCCCTCTCCCCATCCTCCGCTCCCCATCCTCTCCCCTCTACTTCCCTCCATCCTCCTCTCCCCTCTACTTCCCTCCATCCTCCTCTCCCCTCTACTTCCCTCCATCTTCCTCTCCCCTCTCCATCCTCCTCTCCCCTCTCCTCTACTTCCCTCCATCCTCCGCTCCCCTCTCCCCATCCTCCGCTCCCCTCTCCCCATCCTCCGCTCCCCTCTCCCCATCCTCCGCTCCCCGCTCCCCATCCTCCGCTCCCCATCCTCCGCTCCCCATCCTCCGCTCCCCATCCTCCGCTCCCCATCCTCCGCTCCCCATCCTCCGCTCCCCATCCTCCGCTCCCCATCCTCCTCTCCCCATCCTCCTCTCCCCATCCTCCTCTCCCCATCCTCCTCTCCCCATCCTCCTCTCCCCATCCTCCTCTCCCCTCTACTTCCCTCCATCCTCCTCTCCCCTCTACTTCCCTCCATCCTCCTCTCCCCTCTACTTCCCTCCATCCTCCTCTCCCCTCTCCATCCTCCTCTCCCCTCTCCTCTACTTCCCTCCATCCTCCGCTCCCCTCTCCCCATCCTCCTCTCCCCATCCTCCTCTCCCCTCTACTTCCCTCCATCCTCCTCTCCCCTCTACTTCCCTCCATCCTCCTCTCCCCTCTACTTCCCTCCATCCTCCTCTCCCCTCTACTTCCCTCCATCCTCCTCTCCCCTCTACTTCCCTCCATCCTCCTCTCCCCTCTACTTCCCTCCATCCTCCTCTCCCCTCTACTTCCCTCCATCCTCCTCTCCCCTCTACTTCCCTCCATCCTCCTCTCCCCTCTACTTCCCTCCATCCTCCTCTCCCCTCTACTTCCCTCCATCCTCCTCTCCCCTCTACTTCCCTCCATCCTCCTCTCCCCTCTACTTCCCTCCATCCTCCTCTCCCCTCTACTTCCCTCCATCCATCCTCCCCATCCTCCTCTCCCCTCTACTTCCCTCCATCCTCCTCTCCCCTCTACTTCCCTCCATCCTCCTCTCCTCTCTACTTCCCTCCATCCTCCTCTCCCCTCTACTTCCCTCCATCCTCCTCTCCCCTCTACTTCCCTCCATCCTCCTCTCCCCTCTACTTCCCTCCATCCTCCTCTCCCCTCTACTTCCCTCCATCCATCCTCCCCATCCTCCTCTCCCCTCTACTTCCCTCCATCCTCCTCTCCCCTCTACTTCCCTCCATCCTCCTCTCCTCTCTACTTCCCTCCATCCTCCTCTCCCCTCTACTTCCCTCCATCCTCCTCTCCCCTCTACTTCCCTCCATCCTCCTCTCCTCTACTTCCCTCCATCCTCCTCTCCTCTACTTCCCTCCATCCTCCCTCTCCATCCTCCCCATCCTCCTCTCCCCTCTACTTCCCTCCATCCTCCTCTCCCCTCTACTTCCCTCCATCCTCCTCTCCCCTCTACTTCCCTCCATCCTCCCTCTCCATCCTCCCCATCCTCCTCTCCCCTCTACTTCCCTCCATCCTCCTCTCCCCTCTACTTCCCTCCATCCTCCCTCTCCATCCTCCCCATCCTCCTCTCCCCTCCGTCCTCCTCTCCCCTCTACTTCCCTCCATCCTCCCTCTCCATCCTCCCCATCCTCCTCTCCCCTCTACTTCCCTCCATCCTCCTCTCCCCTCTACTTCCCTCCATCCTCCTCCCCTCTACTTCCCTCCATCCTCCTCTCCCCTCTACTTCCCTCCATCCTCCTCTCCCCTCTACTTCCCTCCATCCTCCTCTCCCCTCTACTTCCCTCCATCCTCCTCTCCCCTCTACTTCCCTCCATCCTCCTCTCCCCTCTACTTCCCTCCATCCTCCTCTCCCCTCTACTTCCCTCCATCCATCCTCCCCATCCTCCTCTCCCCTCTACTTCCCTCCATCCTCCTCTCCCCTCTACTTCCCTCCATCCTCCTCTCCCCTCTACTTCCCTCCATCCTCCTCTCCCCTCTACTTCCCTCCATCCTCCTCTCCTCTACTTCCCTCCATCCATCCTCCCCATCCTCCTCTCCCCTCTACTTCCCTCCATCCTCCTCTCCCCTCTACTTCCCTCCATCCTCCCTCTCCATCCTCCCCATCCTCCTCTCCCCTCTACTTCCCTCCATCCTCCTCTTCCCTCTCCCCATCCTCCTCTTCCCTCCATCCTCCTCTCCCCTCTACTTCCCTCCATCCTCCTCTTCCCTCTCCCCATCCCTCTCCCCATCCTCCTCTTCCCTCTCCCCATCCTCCTCTTCCCTCTCCCCATCCTCCTCTCCCCATCCCCCTCTCCCCCTCTCCCCATCCTCCTCTCCCCATCCCCCTCTCCCCCTCTCCCCATCCTCCTCTCCCCTTCTCCCCATCCTCCTCTCCCCTTCTCCCCATCCTCCTCTCCCCTTCTCCCCATCCTCCTCTCCCCTTCTCCCCATCCTCCTCTCCCCTTCTCCCCATCCTCCTCTCCCCTTCTCCCCATCCTCCTCTCCCCTTCTCCCCATCCTCCTCTCCCCTTCTCCCCATCCTCCTCTCCCCTTCTCCCCATCCTCCTCTTCCCTCTCCCCATCCTCCTCTTCCCTCTCCCCATCCTCCTCTTCCCTCTCCCCATCCCCCTCTCCCCTTCTCCCATCCCTCCATCCTCCTCTCCCCTTCTCCCATCCCTCCATCCTCCTCTCCCCTTCTCCCATCCCTCCATCCTCCTCTCCCCTCTCCCCATCCTCCTCTCCCCTCTCCCCATCCTCCTCTCCCCTCTCCCCATCCTCCTCTCCCCTCTCCCCATCCTCCTCTCCCCTCTCCCCATCCTCCTCTCCCCTCTCCCCATCCTCCTCTCCCCTCTCCCCATCCTCCTCTCCCCTCTCCCCATCCTCCTCTCCCCTCTCCCCATCCTCCTCTCCCCTCTCCCCATCCTCCTCTCCCCTCTCCCCATCCTCCTCTCCCCTCTCCCCATCCTCCTCTCCCCTCTCCCCATCCCCCTCTCCCCTCTCCCCATCCCCCTCTCCCCTCTCCCCATCCCCCTCTCCCCTTCTCCCATCCCCTTCTCCCATCCCCCTCTCCCCTTCTCCCATCCCCCTCTCCCCTTCTCCCATCCCCCTCTCCCCTTCTCCCATCCCCCTCTCCCCTTCTCCCATCCCCCTCTCCCCTTCTCCCATCCCCCTCTCCCCTTCTCCCATCCCCCTCTCCCCTTCTCCCATCCCCCTCTCCCCTTCTCCCATCCCCCTCTCCCCTTCTCCCATCCCCCTCTCCCCTTCTCCCATCCCCCTCTCCCCTTCTCCCATCCCCCTCTCCCCTTCTCCCATCCCCCTCTCCCATCCCCCTCTCCCCTTCTCCCATCCCCCTCTCCCATCCTCCTCTCCCCCTCTCCCATCCTCCTCTCCCCTTCTCCCATCCTCCTCTCCCCTTCTCCCATCCTCCTCTCCCCTTCTCCCATCCTCCTCTCCCCTTCTCCCATCCTCCTCTCCCCTTCTCCCATCCTCCTCTCATCCTCCTCTCCCCTTCTCCCATCCTCCTCTCCCCTTCTCCCATCCTCCTCTCCCCTTCTCCCATCCTCCTCTCCCCTTCTCCCATCCTCCTCTCCCCTTCTCCCATCCTCCTCTCCCCTTCTCCCATCCTCCTCTCCCCTTCTCCCATCCTCCTCTCCCCTTCTCCCATCCTCCTCTCCCCTTCTCCCATCCTCCTCTCCCCTTCTCCCATCCTCCTCTCCCCTTCTCCCATCCTCCTCTCCCCTTCTCCCATCCTCCTCTCCCCTTCTCCCTCCTCCCCTATCCCCCTCTCCATCCTCCTCTTCCAGTCAGGCCAGCTCTGCTCAGAGCCTCTGGGAACTAACACACCCAGCCTTCTACAGAAGCTACACAGTCAGGAGGACATAGTGACAACATGAGGGTCTGCCCTGACAAACAAGCAACAACAAGCATCTGGCTGACTAATAATACTAAAGGAACAAACACAATGCATTGGTCACAGTTAGTAGTGGTGGTTATGGATGAGTTCACCACTACTCAGAGGTATATATAGCCTCTCTGTGTGTGTGTGTGTGTGTGTCCTCCTGCTATCTGTGTAATTCACAGCATGTTAAAGACCTCATTGACTGGGGAGGGGGATTTAAAAGATTACAAGATCCATCAAAGGACAGTATTAACTTTAAAGAAGGACCCTGTGCCTCGATGGGGCGATGCTTACTGAGTTGAGCAGTAGCCCCGAGTGCCCCCGCAGACTATGCTGTCATCCTGTGTCATCGGCCCGCTCTCCCGGTGGTGAGTCACACACTCCCTCTCTAAGCTGATGTGCCAGAGTGACTAAACACAGTTTGGGAAAGCAGAGGCTGCAGAACAGAGCACTGCCCAACACACTCTGAACAGTGAGCACAGAGAGGAGGCTTCTAGAACACAGAGCGAGAGGAGGCTTCTAGAACACAGAGCGAGAGGAGGCTTCTAGAACACAGAGCGAGAGGGGGCTTCTAGAACACAGAGCGAGAGGGGGCTTCTAGAACACAGAGCGAAAGGGGGCTTCTAGAACACAGAGCGAGAGGAGGCTTCTAGAACACAGAGCGAGAGGAGGCTTCTAGAACACAGAGCGAGAGGAGGCTTCTAGAACACAGAGCGAGAGGAGGCTTCTAGAACACAGAGCGAGAGGAGGCTTCTAGAACACAGAGCGAGAGGAGGCTTCTAGAACACAGAGCGAGAGGAGGCTTCTAGAACACAGAGCGAGAGGGGGCTTCTAGAACACAGAGCGAGAGGGGGCTTCTAGAACACAGAGCGAGAGGAGGCTTCTAGAACACAGAGCGAGAGGAGGCTTCTAGAACACAGAGCGAGAGGAGGCTTCTAGAACACAGAGCGAGAGGGGGCTTCTAGAACACAGAGCGAGAGGGGGCTTCTAGAACACAGAGCGAGAGGAGGCTTCTAGAACACAGAGCGAGAGGGGGCTTCTAGAACACAGAGCGAGAGGAGGCTTCTAGAACACAGAGCGAGAGGGGGCTTCTAGAACACAGAGCGAGAGGGGGCTTCTAGAACACAGAGCGAGAGGAGGCTTCTAGAACACAGAGCGAGAGGGGGCTTCTAGAACACAGAGCGAGAGGAGGCTTCTAGAACACAGAGCGAGAGGAGGCTTCTAGAACACAGAGCGAGAGGAGGCTTCTAGAACACAGAGCGAGAGGAGGCTTCTAGAACACAGAGCGAGAGGGGGCTTCTAGAACACAGAGCGAGAGGGGGCTTCTAGAACACAGAGCGAGAGGGGGCTTCTAGAACACAGAGCGAGAGGAGGCTTCTAGAACACAGAGCGAGAGGAGGCTTCTAGAACACAGAGCGAGAGGAGGCTTCTAGAACACAGAGCGAGAGGAGGCTTCTAGAACACAGAGCGAGAGGAGGCTTCTAGAACACAGAGCGAGAGGAGGCTTCTAGAACACAGAGCGAGAGGAGGCTTCTAGAACACAGAGCGAGAGGGGGCTTCTAGAACACAGAGCGAGAGGGGGCTTCTAGAACACAGAGCGAGAGGAGGCTTCTAGAACACAGAGCGAGAGGAGGCTTCTAGAACACAGAGCGAGAGGAGGCTTCTAGAACACAGAGCGAGAGGGGGCTTCTAGAACACAGAGCGAGAGGGGGCTTCTAGAACACAGAGCGAGAGGGGGCTTCTAGAACACAGAGCGAGAGGAGGCTTCTAGAACACAGAGCGAGAGGAGGCTTCTAGAACACAGAGCGAGAGGAGGCTTCTAGAACACAGAGCGAGAGGAGGCTTCTAGAACACAGAGCGAGAGGGGGCTTCTAGAACACAGAGCGAGAGGGGGCTTCTAGAACACAGAGCGAGAGGGGGCTTCTAGAACACAGAGCGAGAGGAGGCTTCTAGAACACAGAGCGAGAGGAGGCTTCTAGAACACAGAGCGAGAGGAGGCTTCTAGAACACAGAGCGAGAGGAGGCTTCTAGAACACAGAGCGAGAGGAGGCTTCTAGAACACAGAGCGAGAGGGGGCTTCTAGAACACAGAGCGAGAGGGGGCTTCTAGAACACAGAGCGAGAGGGGGCTTCTAGAACACAGAGCGAGAGGAGGCTTCTAGAACACAGAGCGAGAGGAGGCTTCTAGAACACAGAGCGAGAGGAGGCTTCTAGAACACAGAGCGAGAGGAGGCTTCTAGAACACAGAGCGAGAGGGGGCTTCTAGAACACAGAGCGAGAGGGGGCTTCTAGAACACAGAGCGAGAGGGGGCTTCTAGAACACAGAGCGAGAGGGGGCTTCTAGAACACAGAGCGAGAGGGGGCTTCTAGAACACAGAGCGAGAGGGGGCTTCTAGAACACAGAGCGAGAGGGGGCTTCTAGAACACAGAGCGAGAGGGGGCTTCTAGAACACAGAGCGAGAGGGGGCTTCTAGCACACAGAGCGAGAGGGGGCTTCTAGCACACAGAGCGAGAGGGGGCTTCTAGAACACAGAGCGAGAGGAGGCTTCTAGAACACAGAGCGAGAGGGGGCTTCTAGCACACAGAGCGAGAGGGGGCTTCTAGCACACAGAGCGAGAGGGGGCTTCTAGCACACAGAGCGAGAGGGGGCTTCTAGCACACAGAGCGAGAGGGGGCTTCTAGCACACAGAGCGAGAGGGGGCTTCTAGCACACAGAGCGAGAGGGGGCTTCTAGCACACAGAGCGAGAGGGGGCTTCTAGCACACAGAGCGAGAGGGGGCTTCTAGCACACAGAGCGAGAGGGGGCTTCTAGCACACAGAGCGAGAGGGGGCTTCTAGCACACAGAGCGAGAGGGGGCTTCTAGCACACAGAGCGAGAGGGGGCTTCTAGAACACAGAGCGAGAGGGGGCTTCTAGCACACAGAGCGAGAGGGGGCTTCTAGCACACAGAGCGAGAGGGGGCTTCTAGCACACAGAGCGAGAGGGGGCTTCTAGCACACAGAGCGAGAGGGGGCTTCTAGCACACAGAGCGAGAGGGGGCTTCTAGCACACAGAGCGAGAGGGGGCTTCTAGCACACAGAGCGAGAGGGGGCTTCTAGCACACAGAGCGAGAGGGGGCTTCTAGAACACAGAGCGAGAGGGGGCTTCTAGCACACAGAGCGAGAGGAGGCTTCTAGAACACAGAGCGAGAGGGGGCTTATAGCACACAGAGCGAGAGGGGGCTTCTAGCACACAGAGCGAGAGGGGGCTTCTAGAACACAGAGCGAGAGGAGGCTTCTAGCACACAGAGCGAGAGGAGGCTTCTAGAACACAGAGCGAGAGGAGGCTTCTAGCACACAGAGCGAGAGGAGGCTTCTAGCACACAGAGCGAGAGGGGGCTTCTAGAACACAGAGCGAGAGGGGGCTTCTAGAACACAGAGCGAGAGGGGGCTTCTAGCACACAGAGCGAGAGGAGGCTTCTAGCACACAGAGCGAGAGGAGGCTTCTAGCACACAGAGCGAGAGGAGGCTTCTAGAACACAGAGCGAGAGGGGGCTTCTAGCACACAGAGCGAGAGGGGGCTTCTAGCACACAGAGCGAGAGGGGGCTTCTAGCACACAGAGCGAGAGGGGGCTTCTAGAACACAGAGCGAGAGGGGGCTTCTAGAACACAGAGCGAGAGGAGGCTTCTAGAACACAGAGCGAGAGGGGGCTTCTAGAACACAGAGCGAGAGGGGGCTTCTAGAACACAGAGCGAGAGGGGGCTTCTAGAACACAGAGCGAGAGGAGGCTTCTAGAACACAGAGCGAGAGGGGGCTTCTAGAACACAGAGCGAGAGGGGGCTTCTAGAACACAGAGCGAGAGGGGGCTTCTAGAACACAGAGCGAGAGGGGGCTTCTAGAACACAGAGCGAGAGGGGGCTTCTAGCACACAGAGCGAGAGGGGGCTTCTAGCACACAGAGCGAGAGGGGGCTTCTAGAACACAGAGCGAGAGGAGGCTTCTAGAACACAGAGCGAGAGGGGGCTTCTAGCACACAGAGCGAGAGGGGGCTTCTAGCACACAGAGCGAGAGGGGGCTTCTAGCACACAGAGCGAGAGGGGGCTTCTAGCACACAGAGCGAGAGGGGGCTTCTAGCACACAGAGCGAGAGGGGGCTTCTAGCACACAGAGCGAGAGGGGGCTTCTAGCACACAGAGCGAGAGGGGGCTTCTAGCACACAGAGCGAGAGGGGGCTTCTAGCACACAGAGCGAGAGGGGGCTTCTAGCACACAGAGCGAGAGGGGGCTTCTAGCACACAGAGCGAGAGGGGGCTTCTAGCACACAGAGCGAGAGGGGGCTTCTAGCACACAGAGCGAGAGGGGGCTTCTAGAACACAGAGCGAGAGGGGGCTTCTAGCACACAGAGCGAGAGGGGGCTTCTAGAACACAGAGCGAGAGGGGGCTTATAGCACACAGAGCGAGAGGGGGCTTCTAGCACACAGAGCGAGAGGGGGCTTCTAGAACACAGAGCGAGAGGAGGCTTCTAGCACACAGAGCGAGAGGAGGCTTCTAGAACACAGAGCGAGAGGAGGCTTCTAGCACACAGAGCGAGAGGAGGCTTCTAGCACACAGAGCGAGAGGGGGCTTCTAGAACACAGAGCGAGAGGGGGCTTCTAGAACACAGAGCGAGAGGGGGCTTCTAGCACACAGAGCGAGAGGAGGCTTCTAGCACACAGAGCGAGAGGAGGCTTCTAGCACACAGAGCGAGAGGAGGCTTCTAGAACACAGAGCGAGAGGGGGCTTCTAGAACACAGAGCGAGAGGGGGCTTCTAGCACACAGAGCGAGAGGGGGCTTCTAGCACACAGAGCGAGAGGGGGCTTCTAGCACACAGAGCGAGAGGGGGCTTCTAGCACACAGAGCGAGAGGAGGCTTCTAGCACACAGAGCGAGAGGGGGCTTCTAGCACACAGAGCGAGAGGAGGCTTCTAGCACACAGAGCGAGAGGAGGCTTCTAGCACACAGAGCGAGAGGAGGCTTCTAGCACACAGAGCGAGAGGAGGCTTCTAGCACACAGAGCGAGAGGAGGCTTCTAGCACACAGAGCGAGAGGAGGCTTCTAGCACACAGAGCGAGAGGAGGCTTCTAGAACACAGAGCGAGAGGGGGCTTCTAGAACACAGAGCGAGAGGAGGCTTCTAGAACACAGAGCGAGAGGAGGCTTCTAGAACACAGAGCGAGAGGGGGCTTCTAGAACACAGAGCGAGAGGGGGCTTCTAGCACACAGAGCGAGAGGAGGCTTCTAGAACACAGAGCGAGAGGGGGCTTCTAGAACACAGAGCGAGAGGAGGCTTCTAGCACACAGAGCGAGAGGAGGCTTCTAGAACACAGAGCGAGAGGGGGCTTCTAGAACACAGAGCGAGAGGAGGCTTCTAGAACACAGAGCGAGAGGGGCTTCTAGAACACAGAGCGAGAGGGGGCTTCTAGAACACAGAGCGAGAGGGGGCTTCTAGAACACAGAGCGAGAGGAGGCTTCTAGCACACAGAGCGAGAGGAGGCTTCTAGAACACAGAGCGAGAGGGGGCTTCTAGAACACAGAGCGAGAGGGGGCTTCTAGAACACATAGCGAGAGGAGGCTTCTAGAACACAGAGCGAGAGGGGGCTTCTAGAACACAGAGCGAGAGGGGGCTTCTAGAACACAGAGCGAGAGGGGGCTTCTAGAACACAGAGCGAGAGGGGGCTTCTAGAACACAGAGCGAGAGGGGGCTTCTAGAACACAGAGCGAGAGGGGGCTTCTAGAACACAGAGCGAGAGGGGGCTTCTAGCACACAGAGCGAGAGGAGGCTTCTAGAACACAGAGCGAGAGGAGGCTTCTAGAACACAGAGCGAGAGGGGGCTTCTAGCACACAGAGCGAGGGGAGGCTTCTAGCACACAGAGCGAGAGGAGGCTTCTAGCACACAGAGCGAGAGGGGGCTTCTAGAACACAGAGCGAGAGGGGGCTTCTAGCACACAGAGCGAGAGGGGGCTTCTAGCACACAGAGCGAGAGGGGGCTTCTAGCACACAGAGCGAGAGGGGGCTTCTAGCACACAGAGCGAGAGGGGGCTTCTAGCACACAGAGCGAGAGGGGGCTTCTAGCACACAGAGCGAGAGGAGGCTTCTAGCACACAGAGCGAGAGGAGGCTTCTAGCACACAGAGCGAGAGGAGGCTTCTAGCACACAGAGCGAGAGGAGGCTTCTAGCACACAGAGCGAGAGGAGGCTTCTAGCACACAGAGCGAGAGGAGGCTTCTAGCACACAGAGCGAGAGGAGGCTTCTAGCACACAGAGCGAGAGGAGGCTTCTAGCACACAGAGCGAGAGGAGGCTTCTAGCACACAGAGCGAGAGGGGGATTCTAGCACACAGAGCGAGAGGGGGATTCTAGCACACAGAGCGAGAGGAGGCTTCTAGCACACAGAGCGAGAGGAGGCTTCTAGCGCACAGAGCGAGAGGAGGCTTCTAGCACACAGAGCGAGTGGGGGCTTCTAGAACACAGAGCGAGAGGGGGCTTCTAGCACACAGAGCGAGAGGGGGCTTCTAGCACACAGAGCGAGAGGGGGCTTCTAGCACACAGAGCGAGAGGGGGCTTCTAGAACACAGAGCGAGAGGGGGCTTCTAGAACACAGAGTGAGAGGGGGCTTCTAGAACACAGAGCGAGAGGGGGCTTCTAGAACACAGAGCGAGAGGAGGCTTCTAGAACACAGAGCGAGAGGAGGCTTCTAGCACACAGAGCGAGAGGGGGCTTCTAGCACACAGAGCGAGAGGGGGCTTCTAGCACACAGAGCGAGAGGGGGCTTCTAGCACACAGAGCGAGAGGGGGCTTCTTGACAGGTCAACCAATAGAGGCCAAGTCTTTGAAAGCTGCATCCTCTGAAGATGGATAGGGTCAGCTCATTGGTTGAGCAGAGAGCGCTGGTCAGAGGATGGTAGATGGGGTCTGCTGATGATCTTGTAGAGGGTAAGTCTGGGAACCAGCCTGACTCTTACAGCTACTGGGTTTCTCCTCTTCCTCTCTGTGTAACACCACTTGGGTGATGCCTCAGCAGCTCTGGGCGCCAGAAAGATCACCACACAACATTCAGAATAGTAGCCAGTCGTCCTCACCACGAGCCCTCTGCCTCAGCACTGCTGTAGTCCTCTGTCTCCCATTCCTCTCACGCCACTCCTCAAATGATGTTCTCAGAAGATCAGGAATTGGCAGCCAGGTGAAACCAAAAAAAAAAACTGGTACTGTGTCCAGATGCATTTTTCAAACAAAAACATTATCCAGCTAGCTAGTTAGCCACGCAAAAACGTGTTAACCTGTCAGTCAATCTGCAAATGCATGGCTCAAAAACACTAGATACATGCAATAAACACTCTGCTATCTAAAACTATCAACAATTAATAACACCTACAAAAATGACTTCATATGTACACATCTACAGGAGCTCTGTGCTTAGGCTGCTGCTAGGGCGCCATGGTAACAACAGAACAGTGTAACTATAGAAAACAGTGGGGTTCAACAGAGAGACGGCCAGGGAGAGCTGCAGGCTGGAACACAGGAGCTGGCTCTGTTTCAGCTACCTATTAAGGTTCAAGTGGACCAGCATTCATATCACTGGGAGAGCTACACCACTCATAACCCCAACCGCTCAGCTCTGTGAAACCAATACACAGGAAACATACGTCGCCTAAGGAATTCAGTTGGGGGGGGGGGGGGGGGGGTGTTTATGATTGAGTGCAAAGTGTACAAACACATGCAAGCATGCACACTCACAAGTCACCGATAAAGCAAAAGCCCTTCCTTCCTTGGCATGTCATGTGTGCCTATTTGACTAGTACAGTAGAAATCTACGATGAAGAGGGGTAAAGGACGGGACATACGGTACAGTAGAAATCTACGATGAAGAGGGGTAAAGGACTTGGCATACGGTACAGTAGAAATCTACGATGAAGAGGGGTAAAGGACGGGGCATACGGTACAGTAGAAATCTACGATGAAGAGGGGTAAAGGACGGGACATACGGTACAGTAGAAATCTACGATGAAGAGGGGTAAAGGACGGGGCATACGGTACAGTAGAAATCTACGATGAAGAGGGGTAAAGGACGGGACATACGGTACAGTAGAAATCTACGATGAAGAGGGGTAAAGGACGGGACATACGGTACAGTAGAAATCTACGATGAAGAGGGGTAAAGGACGGGGCATACGGTACAGTAGAAATCTACGATGAAGAGGGGTAAAGGACGGGATATCCGGTTCAGTAGAAATCTACGATGAAGAGGGGTAAAGGACGGGACATACGGTACAGTAGAAATCTACGATGAAGAGGGGTAAAGGACGGGGCATACGGTACAGTAGAAATCTACGATGAAGAGGGGTAAAGGACGGGATATCCGGTTCAGTAGAAATCTACGATGAAGAGGGGTAAAGGACGGGACATACGGTACAGTAGAAATCTACGATGAAGAGGGGTAAAGGACGGGACATACGGTACAGTAGAAATCTACGATGAAGAGGGGTAAAGGACGGGGCATACGGTACAGTAGAAATCTACGATGAAGAGGGGTAAAGGACAGGGCATACGGTACAGTAGAAATCTACGATGAAGAGGGGTAAAGGACGGGATATCCGGTTCAGTAGAAATCTACGATGAAGAGGGGTAAAGGACGGGACATACGGTACAGTAGAAATCTACGATGAAGAGGGGTAAAGGACGGGACATACGGTACAGTAGAAATCTACGATGAAGAGGGGTAAAGGACGGGACATACGGTACAGTAGAAATCTACGATGAAGAGGGGTAAAGGACGGGACATACGGTACAGTAGAAATCTACGATGAAGAGGGGTAAAGGACGGGGCATACGGTACAGTAGAAATCTACGATGAAGAGGGGTAAAGGACGGGACATACGGTACAGTAGAAATCTACGATGAAGAGGGGTAAAGGACGTGACATACGGTACAGTAGAAATCTACGATGAAGAGGGGTAAAGGACGGGATATCTGGTACAGTAGAAATCTACGATGAAGAGGGGTAAAGGACGTGACATACGGTACAGTAGAAATCTACGATGAAGAGGGGTAAAGGACGGGATATCTGGTACAGTAGAAATCTACGATGAAGAGGGGTAAAGGACGGGGCATACGGTACAGTAGAAATCTACGATGAAGAGGGGTAAAGGACGGGGCATACGGTACAGTAGAAATCTACGATGAAGAGGGGTAAAGGACGGGATATCCGGTTCAGTAGAAATCTACGATGAAGAGGGGTAAAGGACGGGACATACGGTACAGTAGAAATCTACGATGAAGAGGGGTAAAGGACGGGGCATACGGTACAGTAGAAATCTACGATGAAGAGGGGTAAAGGACGTGACATACGGTACAGTAGAAATCTACGATGAAGAGGGGTAAAGGACGGGACATACGGTACAGTAGAAATCTACGATGAAGAGGGGTAAAGGACGGGGCATACGGTACAGTAGAAATCTACGATGAAGAGGGGTAAAGGACGGGGCATACGGTACAGTAGAAATCTACGATGAAGAGGGGTAAAGGACGGGGCATACGGTACAGTAGAAATCTACGATGAAGAGGGGTAAAGGACGGGACATACGGTACAGTAGAAATCTACGATGAAGAGGGGTAAAGGACAGGGCATACGGTACAGTAGAAATCTACGATGAAGAGGGGTAAAGGACGGGGCATACGGTACAGTAGAAATCTACGATGAAGAGGGGTAAAGGACGGGGCATACGGTACAGTAGAAATCTACGATGAAGAGGGGTAAAGGACGGGACATACGGTACAGTAGAAATCTACGATGAAGAGGGGTAAAGGACGGGACATACGGTACAGTAGAAATCTACGATGAAGAGGGGTAAAGGACGGGACATACAGTACAGTAGAAATCTACGATGAAGAGGGGTAAAGGACGGGACATACGGTACAGTAGAAATCTACGATGAAGAGGGGTAAAGGACGGGACATACGGTACAGTAGAAATCTACGATGAAGAGGGGTAAAGGACGGGATATCCGGTTCAGTAGAAATCTACGATGAAGAGGGGTAAAGGACGGGACATACGGTACAGTAGAAATCTACGATGAAGAGGGGTAAAGGACGGGGCATACGGTACAGTAGAAATCTACGATGAAGAGGGGTAAAGGACGGGACATACGGTACAGTAGAAATCTACGATGAAGAGGGGTAAAGGACGGGGCATACGGTACAGTAGAAATCTACGATGAAGAGGGGTAAAGGACGGGACATACGGTACAGTAGAAATCTACGATGAAGAGGGGTAAAGGACGGGACATACGGTACAGTAGAAATCTACGATGAAGAGGGGTAAAGGACAGGGCATACGGTACAGTAGAAATCTACGATGAAGAGGGGTAAAGGACGGGACATACGGTACAGTAGAAATCTACGATGAAGAGGGGTAAAGGACAGGGCATACGGTACAGTAGAAATCTACGATGAAGAGGGGTAAAGGACGGGACATACGGTACAGTAGAAATCTACGATGAAGAGGGGTAAAGGACGGGGCATACGGTACAGTAGAAATCTACGATGAAGAGGGGTAAAGGACGGGACATACGGTACAGTAGAAATCTACGATGAAGAGGGGTAAAGGACGGGACATACGGTACAGTAGAAATCTACGATGAAGAGGGGTAAAGGACGGGACATACGGTACAGTAGAAATCTACGATGAAGAGGGGTAAAGGACGGGACATACGGTACAGTAGAAATCTACGATGAAGAGGGGTAAAGGACGGGGCATACGGTACAGTAGAAATCTACGATGAAGAGGGGTAAAGGACGGGACATACGGTACAGTAGAAATCTACGATGAAGAGGGGTAAAGGACGGGATATCCGGTTCAGTAGAAATCCTGGCTGAGCAGCCTGCCACTCTCTCACCGCTTAACGTTACCGTTCTGAGAGAGAGAGACACAGACAGAGACAGAAAGACAGACAGAGACAGAGAGATCTGTCCTCTGGGGCTAATTATCCCTTTATCTCAGTCCTCACCACGGCAACACACACACGCGTACACGCGCAAACAGAAGGGACACATACACACATGGGACAGACTGTGCCTCAGGTGTGTGTGTGCATGAACATGTGTGTTTGCAGCAGCTTGTATGCGTGCTGAACAGCTTAGGCAGGAGCCGTACGTTGCCTTTCCGGGGTACATCCACAGCTGCCAAAAACAACGTTAGTGATTCCCTGGGTCAGTCAGTCAGCCAGTGTCCATCTCTAACTACAGCTGAGGCGGATTAATAACCCCCCTGCCTTAACATGATGTATATAACCTAACAGACAGGCCTGGCTGGCTGAACACCAAATATCATACAGGATACAGAGGGAACGCTGTGGAAGTCCGTGGACTGATGGGTGAGGTTAGGCTGGCACTGCATGTTAGCGGAGGGACTATGTTCTACACGCTACAGAACCTAAAACAGCTTGGAAACACTCAGCTACAGGTGATATTTTGATCCTTCTAAAAGGACTGATTGTCTCGCTCGCCTACTCAGGGGTCAGAGACCTCACCAACATCACACCAACATCTCACCAACATCTCACCAACATCTCACCAACATCACCATGTCTACATCTGATAGCATTGATCTGGAAGCTCCTCACAATGTGCTGGTGTGTCAACGAGAGGGCGGTGAGGATGCACGCCACAATACGATCAGAACAGGAGAGATGTGTGACGACACCACCACATGGCCTGACCTCATAATGGTGTTCCAGTCCAAACTGGTTGTTTAAAGATGTGCTCTGTGTTCGAATCTAACATCCCCACAGCACTCAGTCAACATGTCATTATGAATAACTAGAATATATAACTATAAATCATTAAATCATCCAGCCAGCCCACATGACATGACTCCCACAGTAAGTGAACAGCCTGATTCCTGCAGCAACGAGCCCAGCGGATAGAAGCACGGCGGTCCTCTAATAGAATGGAACATCAGCATCAACACTAGAGGCTGATGAGCTGTAGACACTGAGCTGCCGTACATTCCTTACGCTGTTCAAATGGAGGACGGGCGGGCGGTGGATCCCACTGGCAGATGGTGACCCAATACAAGGGGAGGGTCCTTTACATTGAAAGGGGGGCATTGATTTCACCTCCAAAAGGCCAGATGGGGAGAGTGAGTGAGTGGTGCCTCCTATTGACCTCGCTCCTCACAGAACCCCTTTCTAAAGCATCATAGTAAGTGATGACCAATAAGACTGAGCCAACACCATGCAGATAACAGCCCCCCCCCCCCCCCCCCCCCAGGAAGTAGTTTAACCACCAGACATAGCCTAACTCTGATGGATTATGTAGTAACTAAACATTATATTAAACAGTAGATAGGCAAATGGGCTAATTCAATTAAACTGATTCTACTCATGTTATTAGGCTCTTAAACATGCTACACATGAATAATGAATGTTAAAATAAAAAGTTTCATACATTATTTTTTATTACAAATAAAAACTTGGTTTTAGTAGTAGGCCTTTGAGAAATGAGAAAAGAGCCATTAATGTTTCCAGAAGTGTATAACATGATCATCAACAGGAAGAGCTCATTATCCGGTGGAGGTCCGGACTCATGGTAGTGAAATTAAATTAGGCCTAGTTAGTTAGCCAATGGAATGTATCGTTGGATGAGACTAGACCCTTCAGGGTGAGGAGCATCTGTTGTACCCATTTCAATATGAAGCAGCTTGTTTCATCTATAGGAAGACACAGAACAGTGAGCTCCAACAGTGTTGGGAAAGTGACAAATGTGTTGTTTTGGCTCTGTACTCCAGCACTATTCAAATGATACAATGACTATGAGGTTCAAACTGTCAGCTTTAAATTTGAGGGTATTTTCATCCATATCGGTTGACCCGTTGAGAAACTACAGCATTTCAAACCTAGTTCCCCTCCATTTTAGGGGACCAAAGGTATTGGGACAAATTCACTTATATGTGTATTAAAGTAGTACCAAAACTATTTGGTCCCATGTTCATAGCACGCAATATCACAAAATGTGTCGATGTCCCCAATACTTTTGGACCTCAATGTATTAGCCTACACTACAAACAGGGCTTGTTTCATCTAAACGTGTGTTAAGAGGGAAGGTGAAGCGGTAAGCTAACAGCCTAGACTACAAACAGGGCTTGTTTCATCTAAACGTGTGTTAAGAGGGAAGGTGAAGCGGTAAGCTAACAGCCTACACTACAAACAGGGCTTGCTGTCTAAACAACAACTAGACCATCACAACAGGACACCCTTCACTCAGCCTCTAGCATCAGCTTCACAGTCAGGAGGTCAGTGTCCTGAGCTGTGCTTCGCACCCAAAGAGCAGACGGCATCCGCGGTCACACTCCCTCCTCTGGGACGAGCAGACTGCTGGGAGTGCCAAGCCTGACACAGCGATCAATGCACCAGGAAGTGACATCATAATGCCCCTAGGGAAGCTGAGGGTGTGTGTGTGTGCGTGTAGGGGGGGGGGGGGGGGGGTGTAGTACTGCATGTCCCCCTTGTAGCACAGACTACTCTTACAACACACACACACACCAGGAGGGGAAGCTGCTCTCCGTTCGGAGCCAGACACGGACCGGACTGAAACAAAACAATAGCATGAGTCTGATTCCAGCAGCATATCCCATGGTGGACATTTAAAAATAACCCCTACTCTAACACACTTCCTGCTGAAAGGAGTGCTGTGAGACACACACACACACACACTAGCCTCCCGGTGCAGCTGCAGTCCACAGCTGGTGTGGCCTGGGCCTCGCTCTGCTTTCAGACAGAACTACCTTAGACTTGGACAAGCTCCATTCCCCTCAGTCTCTCCCTCATGCTGCCCTAACAGGGCTGTAGATTCCAGCTGGTGGTGGAGTGGAGCTCCACCACCAGTCCTGTCAGCTGTTGTTACTTCCTCCTCTAGTACACCAAGACTCCACAGTCAGACTAGACCAGTCTTATTCAGCCATGAGGGGGGGCAAGGAATGATCAACTTCTGAGGGACAGGAAGAGGGAAGTTGGGGGATTTTCCAGCTACTCAGTTTGAGAGGTTACATATCTGAACCCTAAGTTCGTCAAGTAGGCTACACAACACTGTCATAACAGTGACACAACAGGAGAGGAATGGGAGGCAATGTGAGAAATGAAAAGGCTGTAATCTACAGTAGCATTGGGTGACTCATTAGCTACGTAACAGCGGTACACACAGATGGTGTTTCTGTTCAGTCAAAACGGCTGTACCTGTTTGTTCTGCCTCGTTGGAGAACTAAACACTTCCTCTCTGTAGAGGAGTGACTCAACTAAGGCCACAGGTGTCAGGGGAGATAGGATGAGATAAGAGCAAAACTGTGGCTATCTACACTAAGAGAGGCCTTTTCCAAGAGGTCCCACTGCAGCAAATACAAACACAGTACAATACAACCCAAGGAAGTGGCAACCAGTAAAGAAAGGCATCCTTGACAGCAATTTCTGGGGGGGGGGGGGGGGGGAAACTCTTGGCAACGTTGCAAGGACAAAGACAGACAGAAAGCACAGCTTGAACTCTTCTGTCCATCTCCACAGAAGAGCTAAACAGAGGACAGGCCAGGCTGAATCCCACTGAGTTCCCTAAGACCGTGGCTCCCAACCTTTTCTTAACCGTGGCACACCTTGATGGAATAGAATATTCTGTGGCACACAATTTCCCTATTCGTTTATTTAGTGATAATGACCTCCATCTTCTCTGATCTATAGTGCAAATCAGCAATTTTCTGTGGCAAATGTTTTTTTATACATGAAAATTATTTTTTATTATTTGAAATATTTTTCATAGTTTTCATAGTTACTTACTCATGAAGGTTAAAATTGTAAGTACCCTTTTAAGAGTCCCGCAAACCTGCACCAGAAATAATGCTTTTTAGCTCCGGTAAAATAGGCCTTTAGTTTTTAACAGTTTGTTCTAGAGACGAGCAGTTTTCTGCATGTAAATGTGCAACCACGGACATCAAGCCATGCTCTGTTTGTTTCTATGGCAGAGGCTGTGGTATAGCTAAACCCAGAACCATATATTAAGAAATAAATGACTCTGGCTACTGGTAAACCAAGTCAGATTACCTGCGCTAATGGTTTTCACAGACAAAGTAAAATGATACAAATGACTTTACTCGTGAAGCGCCCCTCAAATGATACAAATTTAACAACAGCCTGAGAACACTGGACTTGTTTTATCTGACTCCCACTGGTGCTCCCAAGTCAACATCCCATCTGCATTCCATAGGTTACGTTTAGAAGTGATTGTTCCAGAAGAATCATCAAGATTAGGAAAAGCTTGGCGGCGCAGCTGAGTTCCTGCCGCGGCACACCGGTTGGGAACCATGCCCTAAAGAACAGGCCAGAGAGGTGGAACCGTTGGACATTTCCCAGAAAGGCTCATTTCGACGGCAACAGCCAGCCTATCACGACTTGCAAAAGATTACCCTTCTTCTTGTCACACCTGCTTCCTGGAGGTCTCAAATGGGGGGAAAGAACTAGGTTAGGCCAGCATTTGGAAAAAGACCTGTCCTATCAGTATCGCAATGCATTCAGCCAAGACTGACTTCAAAGAATATCTTAAACCTTTACATGGAAGAGAATGTTAAAGAAATGTGTTGCAAAATCCATGAATTTGAACTGAAAGATCATGATCTGTCAGAATATCGGTTTATATTTTCCTATAATTTTTTGTTTGTGTTTTGTATTAAAAAACAATTATTTAACGAGGCAAGTTTGTAAATAAGAATTTGTTCTTAACTATGACGGCCTACCTACAGGCCCAAACCCGGACGACGCTGGGCCAATTGTGCACCGCCCAATGGGACTCCCAAACACAGACGGTTGTGATACAGCCTGGATTCGTACCAGGATATCTGTAGTGACGCCTCTAGCACTAAGATGCAGTGCCTTAGACCACTTCGCCACTGGGAAGCGCCGAGTATCTGTTACAGCGGTGCACTTTGCAAATGACAAGTTAAGGGATGTTGAGTTTTGATCAATATTTCAGGAGGAGCAAGCCAGCTGGATTTTCCATAGCTAACTGAGAAGTGGTAGGCAGCTGGATTTTCCATAGCTAACAGAAGTGGTAGGCAGCTGGAGGGGATAGTTGTCAAACAGGAGAAATGATGAGAGGAGAGATACACAGTGAAATGTGAGATCTACACCAGGCACTACACAAAACACTGACTGCTAAGAATAATCAGGCAGACTTCAGTGCAAACTTGCCTTGGAGCTGTTTATTATTCAAGCATTAGATCAGGAGTGTCGAACTAAGTCATTCCATGGGGGGGGGGGTTGCAGTGTCTGCTGGTTTTTCCTTTCAATTAAGACCTAGACAACCAGGTGAGGGGAGATACTTACTAATTAATAACCACATTTCATTAAGTACAAGGGAAGCGTGAAAGCCCACAGACACTCTTCCCTCCGAGGAATACGTTTGAAAAGTGCATTAAATGAACAACAAACTGTTTAGGAGAATGAGGGGATGAGAGGGTAGGGGGACTGGATAAAGGAAGATAAATACTACAAGAGGGAGACAGGTTTGAGGACAGTAAATACACCTTTATTGAGATGAGGAAGCATCCATCTTTAGTGATATAGGCTTCTGTGTGGCTGACTCTCTGGCATCACACACACAGTTCTCCAAAAACAAAACCTTTCCATCATCGCTGTAGCTTCAGGTGTCTTCCTCCATTTCATCACTGGCCTCTGAAGTAGTGAATTCAGAAGGGACACAAATCACATCACCTGTGTCAGATATTAAACTTCATAGTGTTCACTGTGATGTCGTGGTTCACTCCCCTCTATCCTTCACTGTGATGTTGTGGTTCACTCTACCCTTCACTGTGGTGTTGTGGTTCACTCCTCTATCCTTCACTGTGATGTTGTGGTTCACTCCCCTCTATCCTTCACTGTGATGTCGTGGTTCACTCCCCTCTATCCTTCACTGTGATGTTGTGGTTCACTCCCCTCTATCCTTCACTGTGATGTCGTGGCTCACTCCCCTCTATCCTTCACTGTGGTGTTGTGGTTCACTCCCCTCTACCCTTCACTGTGATGTTGTGGTTCACTCCCCTCTACCCTTCACTGTGATGTTGTGGTTCACTCCCCTCTACCCTTCACTGTGATGTTGTGGTTCACTCCCCTCTACCCTTCACTGTGATGTTGTGGTTCACTCCCCTCTATCCTTCACTGTGATGTTGTGGTTCACTCCCCTCTATCCTTCACTGTGATGTCGTGGTTCACTCCCCTCTATCCTTCACTGTGATGTTGTGGTTCACTCCCCTCTATCCTTCACTGTGATGTTGTGGTTCACTCCCCTCTATCCTTCACTGTGATGTTGTGGTTCACTCCCCTCTATCCTTCACTGTGATGTCGTGGTTCACTCCCCTCTACCCTTCATTGTGATGCCGTGGTTCACTCCCCTCTACCCTTCACTGTGACGTTGTGGTTCACTCCCCTCTACCCTTCACTGTGACGTTGTGGTTCACTCTATCCTTCACTGTGATGCCGTGGTTCACTCCCCTCTACCCTTCACTATGATGTCGTGGTTCACTCCCCTCTATCCTTCACTGTGATGTTGTGGTTCACTCCCCTCTACCCTTCACTGTGATGTCGTGGTTCACTCCCCTCTACCCTTCACTGTGATGTCGTGGTTCACTCCCCTCTACCCTTCACTGTGATGTCGTGGTTCACTCCCCTCTACCCTTCACTGTGATGTCGTGGTTCACTCCCCTCTACCCTTCACTGTGATGTCGTGGTTCACTCCCCTCTATTCTTCACTGTGATGTTGTGGTTCACTCCCCTCTACCCTTCACTGTGATGTTGTGGTTCACTCCCCTCTATCCTTCACTGTGATGTCGTGGTTCACTCCCCTCTACCCTTCACTGTGATGTCGTGGTTCACTCCCCTCTACCCTTCACTGTGATGTCGTGGTTCACTCCCCTCTACCCTTCACTGTGATGTCGTGGTTCACTCCCCTCTACCCTTCACTGTGATGTCGTGGTTCACTCCCCTCTACCCTTCACTGTGATGTTGTGGTTCACTCCCCTCTATTCTTCACTGTGATGTCGTGGTTCACTCCTCTACCCTTCACTGTGGTGTTGTGGTTCACTCCTCTATTCTTCACTGTGATGTTGTGGTTCACTCCTCTATCCTTCACTGTGATGTTGTGGTTCACTCCCCTCTATCCTTCACTGTGATGTTGTGGTTCACTCCCCTCTACCCTTCACTGTGAAGTCGTGGTTCACTCCTCTATTCTTCACTGTGATGTTGTGGTTCACTCCCCTCTACCCTTCACTGTAACTGCATAGTCACACAGGACATGGCCAATAACTGGCATAAATTCCACTGCCATGCAGCCACTCGTGCCCTCTTTTCTCAGCCTAGGGGCAGACACTGGGCAGCCTCTCTAATCTGCATTGTCTACCACACAAATCCAGTCTCCACTGGGCCCCAGTAAATAATAACTGTATATGAATCCAGTCTCCACTGGGCCCCAGTAAATAATAACTGTATATGAATCCAGTCTCCCCTGGGCCCCAGTAAATAATAACTGTATATGAATCCAGTCTCCACTGGGCCCCAGTAAATAATAACTGCATATGAATCCAGTCTCCACTGGGCCCCAGTAAATAACAACTGTATATGAATCCAGTCTCCACTGGGCCCCAGTAAATAATAACTGCATATGAATCCAGTCTCCACTGGGCCCGAGTAAATAATAACTGTATATGAATCCAGTCTCCACTGGGCTCCAGTAAATAATAACTGTATATGAATCCAGTCTCCACTGGGCCCCAGTAAATAATAACTGCATATGAATCCAGTCTCCACTGGGCCCCAGTAAATAATAACTGTATATGAATCCAGTCTCCACTGGGCCCCAGTAAATAATAACTGCATATGAATCCAGTCTCCACTGGGCCCCAGTAAATAATAACTGTATATGAATCCAGTCTCCACTGGGCCCCAGTAAATAATAACTGCATATGAATCCAGTCTCCACTGGGCCCCAGTAAATAACAACTGTATATGAATCCAGTCTCCACTGGGCCCCAGTAAATAATAACTGCATATGAATCCAGTCTCCACTGGGCCCCAGTAAATAATAACTGTATATGAATCCAGTCTCCACTGGGCCCCAGTAAATAATAACTGTATATTTACATTTACATTTAAGTCATTTAGCAGACGCTCTTATCCAGAGCGACTTACGAATCCAGTCTCCACTGGGCCCCAGTAAATAATAACTGTATATGAATCCAGTCTCCACTGGGCCCCAGTAAATAATAACTGTATATGAATCCAGTCTCCACTGGGCCCCAGTAAATAATAACTGTATATGAATCCAGTCTCCACTGGGCCCCAGTAAATAATAACTGTATATGAATCCAGTCTCCACTGGGCCCCAGTAAATAATAACTGTATATGAATCCAGTCTCCACTGGGCCCCAGTAAATAATAACTGTATATGAATCCAGTCTCCACTGGGCCCCAGTAAATAATAACTGTATATGAATCCAGTCTCCACTGGGCCCCAGTAAATAATAACTGTATCTGAATCCAGTCCCCACTGGGCCCCAGTAAATAATAACTGCATATGAATCCAGTCTCCACTGGGCCCCAGTAAATAATAACTGTATCTGAATCCAGTCCCCACTGGGCCCCAGTAAATAATAACTACATATGAATCCAGTCTCCACTGGGCCCCAGTAAATAACAACTGTATCTGAATCCAGTCCCCACTGGGCCCCAGTAAATAATAACTGTATCTGAATCCACTCCCCACTGGGCCCCAGTAAATAATAACTGTATCTGAATCCAGTCCCCACTGGGCCCCAGTAAATAATAACTGTATCTGAATCCACTCCCCACTGGGCCCCAGTAAATAATAACTGTATCTGAATCCAGTCTCCACTGGGCCCCAGTAAATAATAACTGTATATGAATCCAGTCTCCACTGGGCCCCAGTAAATAATAACTGTATATGAATCCAGTCTCCACTGGGCTCCAGTAAATAATAACTGTATATGAATCCAGTCTCCACTGGGCCCCAGTAAATAATAACTGTATATGAATCCAGTCTCCACTGGGCCCCAGTAAATAATAACTGTATATGCATTGTCCTGTTCACCCAGTTTCTTAATCCCTGTAAACAGTCTAGACAGTGGAACCTCTTTAGCATATGGACCCCCATATGCCCTCCTCCCTCTCCCCTCACTACTAGGCTGCTAGCTGGGGCTTGTTGACACACTAAGGCACCACTCCAGGGCTCCTTTCTAATCAAATCTAAAGAGATCGAGCCAGGACTTTTCACGCCAGCCCACTGAAGTCCAATTGAAAACTGTCTGTTCAATACAATTTGGACCCTGAGGAAGTGGGCACTTCCGAGAGACGTAATGGTCATCAAAATGTAAATGCCTTACATGTCAGCAGGAGGGGATGAAGCCTGTGTGAGAGGAAGGAGTCATAAGGGGGAAGGAACTAGCCTTACCCATAAAAATACATGGGTCACGGACTGTCTGAAACTCAAACATTGTGGTTTGACTGTACGTGTGTGTCTTGTGGTTGCTAATGCATCCTGAGTAGCATCCAGCTAACAAACTCATGGATGGCTGATGACTGCATCTCCCTAATGGCGCCCTGGAGGCAGGCAGGCAGGCAGGCAGGCAGGCAGGCAGGGATTGTGTGTGTGTGTGTTGTTTTCCCAGCTCCTGGATGAGAGAAAGCGATGACAGCGAGAGCAGCGGGCGGGATAAATTGAGCCACACAGCCACTCATAGGTGACCTTACCTCAGCCCTGTCCAATGAGAAGGCCCCTGAGACTCTGCATCATAGTGGGCGGAGGGGAAAGCTCAGCCAGCTGCTACACAACAAGAAAGATGTCCTGCTGTTCATCTAACACACTATTGTTAGCCTCTACAGATGATGTGACCTTTTCCTACAGATTATTATCCCTTCAAGCACTGGCCTTTATCAGTCTCATCTCTCCCATCTTTGTCCCGTTCCTCTTATCTATCCCCTCCTTTATTAGCCTAGGATCTGGTAAGAGGTTAGATTGGAGGACTGCAGCGTTCCCCCCGGTCCGCCCAGTGAGGGGGGTCCAGGTGGTTAACCCACTGTGGGGAACTGTTGTAATACTGATCCACTGAACCGATTGGACTCAGTGAAGCTCTGGTTTGTTTCCCACCAGGCTACACTAAAGGAGGGATTCCACAGCGAGGTAGACACACAGGTTGGCACGCGCACGTTGCTGAAGAGATCTGATAGCCTATGCATGGAAACATGAAGCACCATGTGACCTGTAGACTACATAACATGTGTAAACAACAACCTCCAGAGATCAGGTTACCTGCCTGCCAGGGCTGGGAAATGCCAGGGACCTCACCATACCATATTATCACCATACTTAGGTGGCGATAGGATGTGTATTGTGTTTCTCAATGTATTGCGATTTGATACTGTGATTTTTATTGCGACTTCGATGTTCCAAACCTATTGCTCACCATATGTCTGCTGCAGAGGAACGAGGGAGAGCCATGAGAAAACTGGTTTAGGTCAGTCGGGGAAATAAAAGTGCTGAAAACAGGTCTATTTAAAAAGAAGATGAGAACAAACTATGAAGGAAAAATACTGGAGTTTTAGTGCAGGTACAGCCAAGTAGAGCACAAATAATATTATATGTTAGTCAAAACAATACGATATTTTGTCAAAAATAATATCCCGATACACAGGTGAATGCAGGTTAAAGCTATAATCCCTTATTGATTTCACCAGTTAAATCCACTTCAATCAGTGTAGATGAAGGGGAGAAGACAGGATAATGAAGGATTTTTAAGCCTTGAGACAATTGAGACACAGATTGTGTATGTGTGGCATTCAGAGGGTGAATGAGAAAGACAAAAGATTGAAGTGGTATTGTAGTAGGTGCCAGGTGCACCGGTTTGTGTCACGCTGCTGGGGTTTTCCACGCCCAACAGTTTCCCATGTGTATCAAGTATGGTCCACCACCGAAAGGACATCCAGACAAGACAACTTGACACAACTGTGGGAAGCATTGGAGTCAACATTGGCCAGCATCCCTGTGGAATGCTTTCGACACCTTGTAGAGTCCATTGCCCTGAGGAATTGAGGCTGTTATGAAGGGAAAAAGGGTGTTCCTAATGTTTTGTACACTCAAGGCTGGTGGGGAGGACAGAGATCATGTTACCTGTCTGCCTGGCGGGGAGGACAGAGATCATGTTACCTGTCTGCCTGGTGGGGAGGACAGAGATCATGTTACCTGTCTGCCTGGTGGGGAGGCCAGACATCATGTTACCTGTCTGCCTGGTGGGGAGGCCAGACATCATGTTACCTGTCTGCCTGGTGGGGAGGCCAGACATCATGTTACCTGTCTGCCTGGTGGGGAGGCCAGAGATCATGTTACCTGTCTGCCTGGTGGGGAGGCCAGAGATCATGTTACCTGTCTGCCTGGTGGGGAGGCCAGAGATCATGTTACCTGTCTGCCTGGTGGGGAGGCCAGAGATCATGTTGCCTGTCTGCCTGGTGGGGAGGCCAGAGATCATGTTACCTGTCTGCCTGGTGGGGAGGCCAGAGATCATGTTACCTGTCTGCCTGGTGGGGAGGCCAGAGATCATGTTACCTGTCTGCCTGGTGGGGAGGCCAGAGATCATGTTACCTGTCTGCCTGGTGGGGAGGCCAGAGATCATGTTACCTGTCTGCCGGGTGGGGAGGCCAGAGATCATGTTGCCTGTCTGCCTGGTGGGGAGGCCAGAGATCATGTTACCTGTCTGCCTGGTGGGGAGGCCAGAGATCATGTTACCTGTCTGCCTGGTGGGGAGGCCAGAGATCATGTTACCTGTCTGCCTGGTGGGGAGGCCAGAGATCATGTTGCCTGTCTGCCTGGTGGGGAGGCCAGAGATCATGTTGCCTGTCTGCCTGGTGGGGAGGCCAGAGATCATGTTGCCTGTCTGCCTGGTGGGGAGGCCAGAGATCATGTTACCTGTCTGCCTGGTGGGGAGGCCAGAGATCATGTTACCTGTCTGCCTGGTGGAGAGGCCAGAGATCATGTTACCTGTCTGCCTGGTGGGGAACACAAATGTCCCTGAAGGAATGTCAACATGTGTCAGAAGCATGTTAGCATCACCCATGTCACAAACAGGACCTTTGCTTCGTGGTAACAGTCCTCTCTCGCGACCTCAATGCATAGACTGAGGTAGGAAACACAGGCTGACATTTATGGAGTGCAAACTGCAAAGTCCTTTCCTTACAGATGATTGCGTCATGATGATTCATTGATTGATCATTGTAGTAGGCATAATGTTTCTGTATGACAAAGACCATGATGCTGACTGAGAACATTACTGAACCAGCCACTGGGTGCCAACAGAACCATGCAAAACTGGTCAGCAAAACCAAGAAACTATTATTTTACTGGGGAACAGAACATTGTGTGAGTTCCCTCCTCACCTCAGCAGTCAGAATGTGGGGGAGAGCAGTGTGATGGAGTGCTGTGCTGCTGTCTGGGGATGGGACTTAGCAGGAACAAATGCTGCAGAATACAGAGATCAGGGTATACTGAGTCTGAAATCACACATTTTACATTTACATTTTAATCATTTAGCAGACGCTCTTATCAGGAGTGACTAGGGTTAAGTGCCTTGCTCAAGGGCACATTGGCAGATTTTTCACCTCGTCTGCCCCGGGATTTGAACCAGCGACCTTTCAGTTACTGGCCCAACGATCGCTGGGCTACCTGCCTGCCGCCGCCGACACCCTATTCACTATAGCGTGCACTACGTTTGACCAGTGTCCCTGATCAAACATAGTGCACTAATATGGAGAAAATAGGACGCCCGTGACATCAGCATCATTCAGCAGTACAACTCTGTAAAACCTGCACGCACACACACACACACACACACACTACATGGTTGCATAATGGAACTAAAAACACTTTAAAAAGGCATCCCCCACTTATTATTACCGCCAGGACATCAGTAAGCCAGGACATCAGTAAGCCAGGACATCAGTCAGCCAGGACATCAGTCAGCCAGGACATCAGTCAGCCAGGACATCAGTCAGCCAGGACATCAGTCAGCCAGGACATCAGTCAGCCAGGACATCAGTCAGCCAGGACATCAGTCAGCCATCACAGGTATTACATAATAGCTCTTCTGTTCGGTGTGCAATCTCATCCTCTTTTCCTTTCCCTCACAGCCCCATCTCTCCCTCACAGCCCCATCTCTCCCTCACAGCCCCATCTCTCCCTCACAGCCCCATCTCTCCCTCACAGCCCCATCTCTCCCTCACAGCCCCATCTCTCCCTCACAGCCCCATCTCTCCCTCACAGCCCCATCTCTCCCTCACAGCCCCATCTCTCCCTCACAGCCCCATCTCTCCCTCACAGCCCCATCTCTCCCTCACAGCCCCATCTCTCCCTCACAGCCCCATCTGTCCCTCACAGCCCCATCTCTCCCTCACAGCCCCATCTCTCCCTCCCGTATCACTCTCTCTGGATCACTGTTTCAGTCTCTCTTCTCTCTCCCTCAATCCCTTTTTGTTTCTCTCCACCTCCCTCCCTCCCTCTCTCTCTCCCGAGATGTCAGTCATTCTGTCGGGAGTGACAGAGTTGTCCTGGCTGGGTTTGAAAGATAAAGGAAGTGTGACGTAGCAGTTTTCAGAGTGGATTTACCATCTGTCAGACGAGTGTTGGGCGACATGTCATTCAAGGTGCCTGAAAACGGCAGCCAGGCTCTGATCCCAACCAACCTGATCTACAATCCAACCACAACCTGAAAATGGCAGCCAGGCTCTGATCCCAACCAACCTGATCTACAATCCAACCACAACCTGAAAATGGCAGCCAGGCTCTGATCCCAACCAACCTGATCTACAATCCAACCACAACCTGAAAACGGCAGCCAGGCTCTGATCCCAACCAACCTGATCTACAATCCAACCACAACCTGAAAATGGCAGCCAGGCTCTGATCCCAACCAACCTGATCTACAATCCAACCACAACCTGAAAATGGCAGCCAGGCTCTGATCCCAACCAACCTGATCTACAATCCAACTACAACCTGAAAACGGCAGCCAGGCTCTGATCCCAACCAACCTGATCTACAATCCAACCACAACCTGAAAATGGCAGCCAGGCTCTGATCCCAACCAACCTGATCTACAATCCAACCACAACCTGAAAACGGCAGCCAGGCTCTGATCCCAACCAACCTGATCTACAATCCAACCACAACCTGAAAACGGCAGCCAGGCTCTGATCCCAACCAACCTGATCTACAATCCAACCACAACCTGAAAACGGCAGCCAGGCTCTGATCCCAACCAACCTGATCTACAATCCAACCACAACCTGAAAACGGCAGCCAGGCTCTGATCCCAACCAACCTGATCTACAATCCAACCACAACCTGAAAACGGCAGCCAGGCTCTGATCCCAACCAACCTGATCTACAATCCAACCACAACCTGAAAACGGCAGCCAGGCTCTGATCCCAACCAACCTGATCTACAATCCAACCACAACCTGAAAACGGCAGCCAGGCTCTGATCCCAACCAACCTGATCTACAATCCAACCACAACCTGAAAACAGCAGCCAGGCTCTGATCCCAACCAACCTGATCTACAATCCAACCACAACATGTTTACAAACATGATGCTGGTTTCTCCATCAGAAGAGCATTTGGTCATCTGACATGTTTAGACAACTAGAATTTCTGTCAGAATGTTCCAGGCTACTGTGACAGATATAGCCTCCTTTAAGATAATTCAAATAGACAATATAAATCAGAACACGTGCTACAGTGCACACATGGCCGACAACATTCGGTAAACAAAAAAAGCATACATGATAACAACTGGACTTAATAAAACAGCCAGGAGAAAAGCAACCAGTGTCCCATCTCAGAATATATGATACAGCCCTAAATTATATCAAAGTGTATAGGTCAAATGGTCCGAACACAACAGGTGTAGAATTTACAGTGAAATGCTTACGTACGAGCCCATTCCCAACAGGTTCGTTTCATGGTATTCCTGGAGTATTGACGGAGGCCCAGACCAACAGTGGTCCTGACTGATCTTGTTCAAACCAGTCCTCAACTCCTACTACTGACCATCAAGCCTGAGAGAAGAACATCCGCTCAACCCACACACTCCAACCAGTACCATTAACCTAGCCAATGTTGATCCACACACTCCAACCAGTACCATTAACCTAGCCAATGTTGATCCACACACTCCAACCAGTACCATTAACCTAACCAATGTTGATCCACACACTCCAACCAGTACCATTAACCTAGCCAATGTTGATCCACACACTCCAACCAGTACCATTAACCTAACCAATGTTGATCCACACACTCCAACCAGTACCATTAACCTAGCCAATGTTAAACCACACACTCCAACCAGTACCATTAACCTAACCAATGTTGATCCACACACTCCAACCAGTACCATTAACCTAACCAATGTTGATCCACACACTCCAACCAGTACCATTAACCTAGCCAATGTTGATCCACACACTCCAACCAGTACCATTAACCTAACCAATGTTGATCCACACACTCCAACCAGTACCATTAACCTAACCAATGTTGATCCACACACTCCAACCAGTACCATTAACCTAACCAATGTTGATCCACACACTCCAACCAGTACCATTAACCTAGCCAATGTTGATCCACACACTCCAACCAGTACCATTAACCCAGCCAATGTTGATCCAGAGCCAACAGCACTCGAGGACCAAAGAAATCTCCCCCTGCCCAGACCACACTCCGTTTCTCAGTTTCTCCATTCAGGAGGCCCACTCCAGCCAGTTCCTTTGTACCTCTGACAGGACAGGTCCAGGTACTAGTGAGTAAGTCCCGGCAGGTAGCCACCCTCCTCTCACTGTGTCCAGAGGGTACATGTAGGACACACACACACAGTCAGTGATGGCGGTGGGATAACCCTTGCCTCAGTCAGTCACCCACCGCAAACACCTTTTGTTGTTAACAGCTACGTTACCTCAATGTGTGACACTTTCCACTTGCTCTTCTTTGCTGCTGGCTCCAACATCAGTAGAAAGTGGGTCAACAACACCTGGCTGTCTGGCAAGTCCTCCCTAACTCCCCACCCTACCTACCGCACAGCACCCATTTCTATGCAAATGAACAGAGTCTATACAGTGAATGAGAGAAGCCGGTTGCCATTCTCAATGACAACAACAATACTAGGCCTTCACTACAATACTGCTGGACATTTCATCAGCCAATCAATAGAGTAAGAAAGCAGTAGCCATGAGTCACGATATGATGACGCCATTATAACAGGACAATGTATTATCAAGGGGGTCATGAGATAATGCATGTCACTCCTTCTAGTACATAGTGGCAGCCCAACATCTGCCCAGCTGTGTGAGAAGTTTGAAAAGCAGATCCTCGGAGCTTCCCCTCATGTAGTTCTGCATGCAAGTTATTCAAATGATAAGCTACTGATTTGTATGTGAGTATCATACAGCTGGGCTAAGTGCTTGTTGAACCAGCTCAATAGAAAAATCGATTGTTGATTGACAATCAGTGCACCAAGGCCTATACATTAATTCATTCATACAGTATAGCAGCTCTGCTATGATGTAACCATATTAAAATGATACAACACTCCGACACCACAGCAGTAAACAGATTTGAGAGGATTAGAGAGTGCAGAGCAAAACATGTTATGGCGATGTACCGATGGCTACATGCACCCCTACTGCCTTACCTTCAATGGCGATGACATGTTCTCGAATCTGATTCTGCAGGATGGGCTCTTCCACGCGCTCCAGCAGTTCATATATGGAGTAGATGTTTGGATGGACGGATTCGAACCTCTGGATCTCAGACCGAATGGCAGCCGAGTTTGCAAGGTGCTGCTGATAGTTCATTTTGCGCGTTGTTTTTGTTCTTGCCCTTTCCCGACTGGTAACGAGTTGACTGGTCTGGTCCTCAGCACAATATTGTGGGTGAGGCACGCCAAATAATTTATCGATAGCTAGCTACTTGATTCAAACTGCAAATTTTGCTTGAAATGAAACAGCAGTTACTTGTCAGTGAGTCCATGTAACTAGCTGGCTATCCGTGAGTCCAAACAACCGACCCGGGCTCTCCTGATTCGAAATCCTGGAGGAGTGACAGTAGTAGTCGGCTGAGCAACGCTTCCCCATGTCCTTGCTCCGTCCCTCACGGAGTGTGGAAGTAAAAACCCTATTCACGAATATTAGCGTGTGTATGAATAGTAGCAATCCAGCCAACAGGTAAGCACTGTACAACAGTCATGTCATAACTCTCAAACGCTGGAAAGGTTTGAAAACGCTTGCTAAATAGGCCCTTTGGCATTTGCTAACTCGGTAGCTAGCAGTAGCTAACGTCCAAGCCGGGGACAAAACTCTGAATTTCTCAAACCCCTATCATTCTCTCCTTAGACCGACCAATCTGTTTGAGCTTTTCTTCACAAACATGCAAATAAACCAATGTAGTTATGTACCCAGGCAAACCTGCCAAAAGCAATCTACATAACTAGCTAAATAGTTACTAATCGTGGCTGGATGTGTGTTCTGCGCAGCCAAGTCCTCGTTCGTTGTTTTGTTTAGCGTGCAAAAGCAGGCGCAAAACTCCCCCCACAGTCCGGATTTTGTCCAAACACTGGGCGCATGCAGTTGCCGAAAATTCCAAGACACAATAAAAATGTGGCTACTTATTGCTATGAGAGCAATATATGTTTTACAGATTGCTCTAGTTTATCGGCAAACATAGGTGCTTTCCCCTTCCTCTTGGGTAGAAATCCATCCCGTCTGTATCATTGGACGTCATTCCCTGAACGTTTCCTACTGGAAAACGTCTGCTGCAACCCATAGACTTAGATAGACATCGCATCATTGTATCTGTTCTATTATGGCCTCTGTGAGAGCACAGGCAGAGCCATTGCGTCCATCTCCATTTTGAAGTAGTCCATTTTCTTATTCTACTACTTCTATGAGTTGGCAAAAAAACTGAATGGATGCATACTGCCACCTGGAGTGTGTTGTTTTAACAGGTATAAAGCCGAGGTTAGCAATTTATTGCCACCTGCATTTATGGAATGTTTTCTGACGAGTGTAATTCATTGGCTGATCCCTCCTGGTGACCTGGATAGAATTGTATGATCCTTCCTTAACACATAGGAAGTCCCACCCAGTTGACTACTTTAAAATGGTGAAAGTCCTCAATGGCGATGCCCATGCTAAAATAGGCATTTGGGCACGATAATTCATTTGGGCACAATAGTTTTCAACCTATCTCTATGGCGGCATTGGCTGGTTCAGAGGCGTCGCGTTCTTGAATGTACTTATTGCGCAGAGGCTGCGCATCTGTTTCTCAGGGCATTTGAAGAATGTTCACTCACATGTACAGTATATGCTAATATATAACATTAGTTTAGCCATAGATATGGAGCTCTAAGGTATTCATATTTGAGAAGAGATACATTTGGCTTAGTGCAATATAGCGTAGCATCTGCATAAACAAGCAAAGATCATACATGATTACACTCAAAACTTAAACATGTATTGATATATTTTATTGATTGATGATTTGAAATGTGAAATATTTACATATTTCCTTTGATTAATTGACTTATTTATACACAACCTCGTTATTAGAAAGATAATACTCCTTAGTTCCACCATAGAAATATTGATCCCATCTTTGAAAACCTAGAAACAGTACAGAGACCTTGAGTCGATTGATATCTTAGTTCAATGCCACTCACTCATCCCTGAGGCTGCTTCTTCATTTATATTTACATAGGAGATATCCAACATTTCAGATTCCTGACTTGAAAAGTTCAGCGGTCCTCTTCAATCTGTCCAGCCGGGCACTGCTTCCCCATCCACCATTAAGTAATGGATGATGCCAGCTCTCTTCTTCCCACTGCTCAAAGCCTTGATGCAGCAGTCATGGTCTGCCACCGTGAAGTGTGTCTCTGTTCCGTCATCCACAAACTCTCCCTATAGCCGACAATAAGAGAAGGTATATAAATATCAATAAAGGACTGGAAGGACAAAAGTATGGACCAAAACATTAGTGAATCATGTTAAACCAGAACCTTGGCCTATGTATGTATGCAACATTCATGGACACAATAACTGCACATTCAATTCCATATGAAGTTGAAAAAATACCTCTGTCTCCATTTTCTGCCCATTGAACCATACATCCATTGTGTCCTTTTCTGTGGAAAAAAACCATACAGTAGTAATTTAGTATATTATTAGTATTGCTTGTATCATATTTTTCACCATAGGCCTACAGGACAGAAGCACCATGCAGGCCATTGGAATGATTGTTAATGATTTACCGGTGTGCATTACACATCCATAAGAGCATCATAACATCACACAGTGCAGAGTTCCCTGCTTTGTTTATTCATGTCACATGGAGCTTTCTGCTATAGGCTACAAAGGACAGCGTTCCTTCCAATCAGGTTGCTCGGATGCCTTAAAATAGCCCGCCCAGAAGTGTTCCCCTAAATAGATTATACTCCTCAGAACAGCGCTGACCTGCATGTTGCCTTACACACAGCCGACTATGTTTTTATAGACTTTTTGGAATAGACAGTGTAGCTGGTATTGACACTGAAATATTGCTCAATGCTCATAGGAAAGAATATCCTTTTTGTTTTTTGAGCCTTACCAAGGACAATCCTGCAGTCAACACCATCCACTTGCAGCACCCACGTCTTAGTGACTTTGGATCTGTTATCTATGAACTTCTGGAGACTCTTGCCATCAATCTCCAAGGTGTACTCGTAGTTAAAGCCACTGATAGCCTCAATGTTTACTGTTGCTTTTGTTTTCATGCCTCCCACTGTGAAGGTCTCCTTTCCAACCAGTTTGAACATCCAATCTCTTCTGAGCACCTCCTGAGGAAGAAAGCAAATCAGACAGCCATAGACCTTCTGTACATAGCTCTGACTACCCAATAACACATTAGAGATTTGAAAAGGGAATACGTTTCAGGGCCTACGTACCTGTCCATTGATCCAAACAACCCTCTTCCCTGTCGCCGTGCCGTGTTCAAACTCAATCCTGTAAACCCCATCGCTTAACGCCACCTCCCAGATACCAACAACATCTCCGGCCATCATTTTGACTGACCTTCCAGGGCTATAAAGCCTGTAGGCCTAACTGGAAATGATTATATATGTCCCATCGACGCTATCCTCGTTTCAAACCAAGGTTGTAGTTCAAATCTCATCCTATAGGCAGTTATTAGGCAATGTTAGTCCGTGTGTCCATCAAACTGTCCTGGATCTGCTCTGCTCTGCTCAGCAACAAGTGCAAACTGCAATACTGTAAGAGGCTTATTGCTGCAAGACCTCTTTCAATCCAATTACTGCCAGAGGTAATTTGTATGTGAGACTTCTACAGTGAACCTTCTTGAGACAGGCCTAGGTGATGCCTATACCTTCTTTAGACAGGCCTAGGTGATGCCTATACCTTCTTTAGACAGGCCTAGGTTAAATAAATCACACTCACAATTAGCAAACAAATCAACAAATGAATCACACATTTGTGATCAAACATACAGTATAAAGAAAGCGTCTTTATTAAGGATCTTTCTAACGTCTTTTTTCAAGCATCTTTGGGTCTTTGAAAAGCGATATAAAAATCCCATGGATTATTATTAACATTAGTAATATAAAGAGCCTAGACGTAAGCAGTTTAGAAGCTTAAATGTAGTTTATAAATCTCCAATAAATAGCTATAACACATTGGTTGAATTTGGAGCGTGCCAAATAGTGAGCTTATATATGATTGCACTGTTATTGACTGTTACGATTATTATTGACAGTGCGGTCATTATTTGGTATATTGACCAAGGTATTCAGACGATCACAGAAGAGCGCGCATGACTCGACCTTCGCCTCTCCTGAGCCCGTTGGGGGAGTTGCAGCGATGAGACAAGATCACAATTGGATATCACGAAATTGTGAAGAAAAAGGTGGTAAAATTACAACAACAAAACCAAATAAAATAAAAACTAAGAAGAGCAAACTTTGTGGCAAAGCCTGCCAGTAGATGGCATAACACTACCTTGTCTAGTTTCCCTCAATAAAACTTCCTAACTTCCCCAAACTTTAGTTTACTGGTTATTAAAACAACAATAATCAATTGTGCTTGTAAAAATCTATATGAATAAAATTCCAATCCCATCATGTATTTTTATTGACATTATTTTAATAGAATATAAAATAGTTGGGCCTACCATATCTGATTATTTGAGACTTAAATTACATCCATGGCATCTTATGGATATAGACTGCATTGGTAATACATAAATAAACGCAGCCAAGTTATTTCATGAGAAGATATGGTTGTAATAACTATAGTGCTGTATTCTGTGTACATGTGTACGGTGGGCGGTGTCGAACCTTGCCGTGAGAGCCGCTACTTATGCTGCGTTCAAGTAATAGTCTGTACTAGAATAGTCTGTACTAGGAAACTCGGAAATGTTCGACTTTCTGACTGGTTGAACTCGGCACGTGTATAGCTATAAACAATTAGCAAGTCGGACATTTCCGAGTTTTCTCGTTCCGACGTGCACGTGAACGCGGCATAAATCGTTTCTTTCTTGGTCTTGGGTTGGTCCTCAGAGGGGAGAGAGCGGGTATGGAGTCTGTGGTTACATAGTATTTACTCGGGTAACTCGATGCGCTGGAAGGGGGAAGGCAGAAGATCCCTCCTTGCCGACAACGCATTGAGACTTCCAGAAATCTCTCTCTTTCTGAAGACGTTAGAAAAGAGTAAAATGACCTCTAAAGTTACAATCGATGGAGTAAGTTTTGTATAGACAGAATATATGGAACCGTTACGTGTAGCCGCCTAGTAAGCAGAGGTTGCACTGTCTACATTAACATTAAATTAAATGTATGTCATTTCAGCTGCAGAAACTGAGAAAGGAGGCATTGGACGACTGCCATATTATTTCTTATCATCGGGGAGTTCTTTTTTGTCACCAGAATGGAATGGTAAATGGTGCATGTTCATGTAAACTTTCAGTAGGATTATAGCACACAAGTTGACAAGTGTTTGTGTTTACTTTATTGAAGCAGCCCAGATTGTGCATTTGTCTTTCTGAACAGTTACGTCATAACCTACTGCTGAACAAATTTTCTCTTCTCAAACAAAGCGTGTTTATGGATAATCACTGATCAGTTATTTCATCTGAAAACTGGACACAACGTCAGAAAGACAGAGGACTACAGGCAATGCCTCTCTCAATGATCTTCTTATACCCATTGTAGGTTTTTCTTTGACACTGCAAAAATGAAACAGACACTGCATCTCTGTGTGTTATGGCTGTTGCTGGTATGGAGCACGGGGGCCTCTGACAGGAGACCCCTCAAAAGGACAATCTTACAACAAACTTCCCTCCAGGGGGGGATTTTTAACACCACACAAAACGTGTTGAACTCTGACAGTATTGCTCCTTCCGCTGGTGGTATAAATGTATCCCCTATGATGAGCCATCGTGACAGAATGCAGAGAGATGAGAAAGCTGAGTCTCCAAGAAGAGGAAAAGGACCACCAAGCAGAAGGATGATGCCAAGCAGAAGAATACCCCAACAACCAAAGAAACCCATAAACCAGGTTGGCAGTGGCACTGGCACATCTCAAGACAACAGTAAACCAGTGACAGGGGTGGCGGTTCAGCCTCAGTCCACACCAGCCCGCACCGTCCCCGGCAGCGCAGGCTCCCTCAACGTCCTGGCCAGCTTCGCAGGGAAGAACCGGGTCCTGGTCATCTCCGCCCCACATGACTCAGACGGTTACTATCGCCTGATGATGACCCTCCTCAAGTCGGACGTCTACTGCCAGATGGCGGAGCGGCACATGCAGATGATCGTGATGTTCCACCAGGAAGGAGAGCGAGGCGGGAAGGTGCGGCGGGTCAACGCCAAGGGACAGGTGACGGAGGAGCCCCTGGATACGGTCCTCATCCCCAGGCTGATGAACTTCCTGAAGCTGGAGGAGGGGAAGTTTGGCATGATTCTCCTGAGGAAGACCCTCCAGGTGGAGGAGAGGTACCCGTACCCGGTCAGGCTGGAGGCTATGTACGAGGTGATGGACCAGACCCACATGCGCAAGCTGGAGAAGGCCAGGCAGAGGGGCTTCGTGCAGAGGTGCAAGGCGGCCGGTGTTGAGGGCCAGGTGGTTGAGTCTCAGGTCCAGGGGGTATTGACTACGGGGTCAGAGGTCAGAGTGAACTCTACAGTGGAGAGGGTGCCAGTGAGGAAAGGGGTGCAGAGACCAGCTCAAAAACCAAAGGCTGTGACAGTTACCACAACCCGACCAACCACAAAACCAACTATGACCACAAAGGCAACCACAATTACAACAAAGCCAACCACAGCCACCACAACTAAACCAACAACAACAAAAACAACAGCAACTACAACCTCAACAAAACCACCACCAACAACAAAAGCAACCACAACTACAGCAAAGCCAACCACAACCACCACCAGAAAAACAACCACGACCACAACAAAACCAACTACTACAACCACCACAAAAGTAACCACCACAACAAAACCAACAACCACAACCAAAGCAACCACGACCACCACCACTACAAAACCAACCACCACAACAAAACCAACAACCACAACCAAAGCCACCACAACCACCACCACTACAAAACCAACCACCACAACAAAACCAACAACCACAACCAAAGCAACCACGACCACCACCACTACAAAACCAACCACCACAATAAAACCAACAACCACAACCAAAGCCACCACAACCACCACCACTACAAAACCAACCACCACAACAAAACCAACAACCACAACCAAAGCAACCACGACCACCACCACTACAAAACCAACCACCACAACAAAACCAACAACCACAACCAAAGCAACCACGACCACCACCACTACAAAACCAACCACCACAATAAAACCAACAACCACAACACGACGAACCACAACCACCACAAAACCCACAGTTCCGAAGCCCTTGGACCCCCAGACAACACCACACTGGGACCTAGAGGTCCCCACCACAGACGAATCCTCCTACACCCTCTCAGAGACCCACAAAAATGGCATAGATGACGTTACAGAATCCCACAGAGACCAATATGAAGAAGACACAACCGACGATACCAAACATGGCCGACAAGTTGTTACCTCTCCAACTCAGCTCACTAACGACAAACCAACTGAAGGTGGGGAAGAGCTGGGCAGTGAACTTAAGGTTGACTCTGATGCACAGGTGGAAACAGCTTCCCCCAAGAAGAGCAAGGTCAAGCGGCCTGTCAATGCAGAGAGGAAGAAAAAGGCTGATAAATCAGGCAAAAAGAGTAAAGCAGACAAGAAAAGGTTGAAGGCTACTAAAGACAGTGATGGTGGCTTCTATCGTGGCAGGAGACCAGGGAAGAAGGCCGCTATTAACCAGGAGAAAGAAGCAGACAACAAGAGGCCCTCCACAAAACAGCCAAACCTCTTAGTATCCTTTTTGGGTCATTTTGAGAAGAGACGACGTCTACTTGTGAGTATTCTGTTGTATTACATAAATGTATTGATTAAATCTGATATGAAGCATGCATATTGGTACACTAGAACAGAATATAACTAAATAGAATGGAATAGAACCGAACAGAATAGAACCGAACTGAATAGAACAGAACTGAACAGAATAGAATACAACTGACTAGAACAGAACTGAACAGAATAGAATAGAACTGAATAGAACAGAATAGAATAGAATAGAATAGACACATGATACAACAGTCACTTTTCTTTCCCTCCCAGGTGATCAGTACTCCAGACGAGGAGAATCCTATGTACACGCAGCAGAGAGATGAGTATCTGGAGCATGTGTGTGAATTGGGCGTCAGAAAAATCTCTCTTATCACCATCTTTGGCTCTCTGACCAATGGCACCATGAAGATGGACCATTACCAGGCTGGTAAGTAAAGTTTTGAACTTTCAATTCTATTTTACTCTGATGACAAGTGTAATACAAGTTTGTGGTTACAGAGAAGGATCAGCCTCTGAAAGGCATGAAAGAAGAGGACTTCACAAACCAGCCCCTCATCAGAGCCTTAAGGAATGAGTTGGGACTGATATTTGACGACTACTATATGGTGCTGACCGACTTTGATATGAAAGTGAAGGTTGGTTGGCCTTGCTTCCCTATAAAGCTTACTGCGGTATAATTACAATGTGTTATTGTATACTGCTACTTAGTATTGTGCATCCTGGATGACCTGGTTATTTTGATGAAAGAGCGTTTAACCTTTCGGTCCTACGTCTGAGTGAAAATCCATCATATCGGTTGAGTGCTTCAATAACTCCATTTTACTGCACTGAATTGATACAGTATCATCCGAAACACTTTTTCTGTCTAAAGATTGGTGATATGGTTTTCTGTCCCCATTCACAGCAAGAATATGAGGTGCCCATCGCCATGACGGCTGTGTTTGACTACATAGACACATTCTCTTCTCGCATCAGGGAGATGGAGCAGCAGAAGAGACAAGGAGTGGCGTGTAAGAACGAAGACAAATCCAAATCCCTGGAGAACTTCCTCTCACGGTACTAGTGGGCATTTGTTATTATCTAGGACTATGCGATTGCAATATAAGACTGTGTGACTGCAGTTTCAAGTCAACACAACTGACAAATACACTTGCCTAAAACTGACGCTGACATCCTGTGTGCTCCTGGTCGAACATATATGCAAATAAGTAAGGAAATGCATTTGTAACCTTTTTGTTCTTCTCAAAGGCTTGTGGAATTTTGTTTGTATATATTTGATGTCATTGTTTGTTCTGTGTTTATATTTTTCTAGGTTCCGCTGGAGACGCAGGCTGTTTGTGATCTCCTCCTCTGACGACGAGGAATGGGCCTATCAGCAGCAGCTCTACGCCCTGACTAGCCAGGCCTGCAATCTGGGTGAGTTGTGATGTCACACTGTTGTCTCAGGCCTGTACGGTACATTAGACGTTTCTTGATGATTTCACTGGGGCCCTTAAGTGTTTGTCTTGGCTGCTTCACACCCATTTGCGGAGATGTTCAGATTGTGTGGCCACATTTTGGTCAACTAGGGTGACAGGTAGCGTAGCGGTTAAAGTGTTGGGCCAGTAACTGAAAGGTTGTTGGTTCGAATACCTGAGCCGATAAGGTGAAAATCTGTCGATGTGCCCTTGAGCAAGGCATTTAACCCTAATTTGCTCCAGGGGTGCTGACTGACCCTGTAAAACAACACATTTCACTGCTCCTATCTGGTGTATGTGACAATAAAACATTATCAAAAAATGCTTTGCCTGTTACGTTCAAGAGCAGACATATTTCCTGAATAACTCACCAGCTCACTCCCTCAAGCTTATAGAGATGGTGCAGGGAGGGTTATCTCTCAAATACCACTCCCTCAAGCTTATAGAGATGGTGCAGGGAGGGTAATCTCTCAAATACCACTCCCTCAAGCTTATAGAGATGGTGCAGGGAGGGTTATCTCTCAAATACCACTCCCTCAAGCTTATAGAGATGGTGCAGGGAGGGTTATCTCTCAAATACCACTCCCTCAAGCTTATAGAGATGGTGCAGGGAGGGTTATCTCTCAAATACCACTCCTGAAACACACTGTCCTCATCCCTTGTTGTTACTGTCTGTCACTGTTGGTCCAACGAGCCATGCCGTACAAGCATCATGATATATCTTTTCAGAGTTCAAATGAACTACTAACATAACTATTAACAGAAGATCATCTCATGGAATATCAACTTATTTGTAGCTTGCAGAGTCTGTCACAATTAGTTTTAACTGTTGCAAAATATGTAACAAACTGCATTAGCTATGCAAACAAACAAAAGGTAATTTTGGGCGTTTAGCTATAACATGCCTGAATTGTTTAGATTAGAAAATGGACACCACTCTAAAGCTGGGTTACGATAGAGGTCTCTTGAGACTCGCCAGAATGTTTGGTATTTGGTTTTGAGCCTGTTGTAGACAATGTGGTCAACTACTCATGTTGGTCTAGTACTGATGAAAAACAGGGTTCTTCGTTTGGGAGGACAGGCTATTGTTTAGCTGCCAACACAGTCTTTCTGTGGATGACATTAATAGTCCTGGGATGAAAGATCTGCAGATTAGAAACATTTGCAATTTGGGGAAAGGAATCTAGCGAGCACAGTGAATAATAAAACAAGATCGTTGAGCTTCAGTTGTATACATGCACTTTAGTGCTTCTACTGGGAAATGTGTCATGGACTCAGTTTGGCCACATTGCAGAAATTGGGCTCTGTCTCTCTTAGACAGAGAGAGAGGTCATTCTGTGTAGTATAATACTATACCTTCCATTCGGTGTAGTATAATACTGTACCCTCCATTCTGTGTAGTATAATACTGTACCCTCCATTCTGTGTAGTATAATAGTGTATCCTCCATTCTACTACCCTGAATAGTATTATTTGGGCTCCTGAGTGGCGCAGCGGTTTAAAGCACTGCATCTCAATAGTCGAGGCGTCACTACAGACCCTGGTTCAATTCCAGCCTGTATCACAACCGGCCGTGATTGGGAGTCCCATAGGGCAGCACACTTTTGGCCCAGTGTCGTCCGGGTTAGGGTTTGGCCGGGGGTAGGCCATCCTTGTAAATAATAATTTGTTCTTGAACTGACTTGCCTGCCTAGTTAAATTAAAACCACTGCTTTCACCTATATCCATACCTTCACATGTACTAGATATCTTTGGGAAGGCGCTAGGGCTTGGTTTGAAAGGGGTTTGATATTAGGCGTAAGAGGTCATGTGAAATGATATGTTTTCACCTGGCTCTACTCAGGCCTGCGCCACTTGTCTGTGCTGAAGCTGATTGGAAAGGACATGGAGGATATGGGCGGGACCCTTGAGCTATACCCAATCAACGGTAAGAAACAGAATTACTGTTACGATATTGGTGGGAAAACCCTGAGTTTATATAACTGAAGATTTGATTTAGGTTTAGATCTTCTTCTTCTTCTAAACATTATGTTGTTCTTAATGTATGAAATCAATTCAAGTTAACCCCTCAACCCTGCCTGTGTCACAGGGACTGCCACTGTGGAACGTGAGGACGTTTCTCCCTCTCTGGTGCAGGACATCAGGAACTACTTCCAGATCAGCCCAGAGTACTTCTCTATGCTGCTGGTGGGGAAAGATGGCAACGTCAAGTCCTGGTACCCGTCTCCCATGTGGTCCATGTCCATCATATATGATCTGGTTGACTCCATGCAGCTCCGCAGACAGGAGATGGCTATCCAGAAGTCCCTTGGCATGCGCTGTCCTGAGGATGAGTATGGGGGCTACAGTCATGACAGAGACCCGGATGGTTACCACCGTGGATATGGTTACTAAAGGATTGAGAATGTTCCCCTCAGGATGTGTTGGATTTTCTATTGAGGCCTGGTTGTGGCCTTGTCCCACGAACTATATGAAGCCATTGTATGAATGGCATTTCATGAAGGCTTCTTTTTGCATTTTGATAACTGTGATGTTGTTTTTATAAGAATTGACTTTTCTATAATAGATTATGAAAATGCAGCATACTTTTTCTTCCATTATATTTTTGTCTATTGAATGTATGATTTGTTTCACAGGGAGAATGGAGATTTCAGATTAAAAACATTTGGCAATTGCCTTATGTTGTGCATATATTTGTTATCTTGTATGGAGATATACAGGTAACTGCCCAAATAAAGGAAACACTTGAGTAAATGATGGATACAAAGTGTCTTGAAAGCAGGTGCCTCCACACAGGTGTGGTTCCTGAGTTAGTTAAGCAATTAACATCCCATCATGCTTAGAGTCATCATCAATCAGATGTCACAAATTGCTTATATACAGAAAACCAGTGTAAAATCCAAAAGAGCAGGCAATGCAGATGTAGAAGCCCGGTGGCTAGAAAAAACTCCCTAGAAAGGCAGGAACCTAGGAAGAAACCTAGTGCGGAACCAGGTTCTGAGGGGTGGCCAGTCCTTCCCAGGCTGTGCCTGGTGGAGATTATAAGAGTACATGGGCCATTAAGGCCAGATCGTTCTTCAACCCCACCAACTTTGCCAAAGCAGAGCCCCCACACCACCAGAGAGATATCAACAGACCACCAAATATAGCCCACAAAGATCTCCCCCACCACACGAGCCAAAGGGGGCGCAAAACCAGACAGGAAGATGACATCAGTCACTCTACCCACTCAAGTCGAGTATACCAAAAAATGCCTGGCACGTTGTGATGTACCCCTCTTAGGTACTAGCAAAACCAGTGACTCAGCCCCAGTAATAGGGGAAGGCCCTGCCTCCAGCTGTTTGCTTAGAAATTATAGGAACAATAACGAGGCCTGCGTCTTGTGACTGTAGCGTACATGTAGGTTTGTAGGATCAAATCGGAGAGATAGGCAGGATCAAGTCTATGTAATGCTTTGTAGGTTAGCAGGAAAACCTTGAAATCAGCCTTAGCCTTAACAGAGACCAGCACTGGAGTATTTGATCGTGTTTTGGTTCTAGTCAAAATTCTAGAAGCCGTATTTAGCACTAGCAGATGTGTTTATTTCGTTCCTTATCCAGGTAGCCGGAGAGTAGAGCATTTCAGTAGTCTAATCTTGAAGTAACAAAAGCATGGATTAGCATTTTTTGACAAAACGTTTCTGAGTTTCGCAATGATAGAAAGATGGGAAAAAAGCAGTTTTTCAGTAGTCTAATCTTGAAGTAACAAAAGCATGGATTAGTATTTTTTGACAAAACGTTTCTGAGTTTCGCAATGATAGAAAGATGGGAAAAAAGCAGTTTTTCAGTAGTCTAATCTTGAAGTAACAAAAGCATGGATTAGCATTTTTTTGACAAAACGTTTCTGAGTTTCGCAATGATAGAAAGATGGGAAAAAAGCTGTTTTATTTTAGGTGACTGTACAACCACTGCGATTAATTGTCAGATCAAACAACAGATTTCTTTGTTTCTTTGGACCGAGATCCAGCATCACTGTTTTGTCTGAGTTTTTAAAAGTAAAATAATTGCCGCCATCTACTTCCTTATGTCTGAAACACAGGCTTCCAGGGTATGCAATTTTGGGACTTCACCATGTTTCATTGAAATGTACAGCTGTGTGTCATCTGCATAGCAGTGACAGTTGACATTGTGTTTCCAAATGACATCACCAAGAGGTAGCATAGTGAAAACAATAGTTGTCCTAAAATTGAACCTTGAGGAATACCGAAGCTTAACATTGATTTGTCAGAGGACAAACCATCCACAGAGACTAACTGATATCTTTCCGACAGATAAGATCTAAACCAGGCATGAACTTGTCCGCGTAGACCAATTTGGGTTTCTAATCTCTCAAAAAGAATGTGGTGATCAATGGTGTCAAAAGCAGCACTAAAGTCTAGGGGCACGAGGACAGACACAGAGCCTTGGTCTGACGCCATTAAAATGTAATTTACCACCTTCACAAGTGTGGTCTCAGTACTATGATAGGGTCTAAAACCAGATTGGAGCGTTTCGTATACATTATTTGTCTTCAGGAAGGAAGTGAGTTGATGAGAAACAGCTTTTTTCCAAAATAATTGAGAGGAATGGGAGATTCGATATAGGCCAATAATTATTTTCATTTTCCAGGACAAGGTTTGGCTGTTTCAGGAGAGGCTTTATTACTGCCACTTTTAGTGAGTTTGGTACACATCAGGAGGATAGGGAGACATTTATTATGTTCAAAAAGGAGGGTGAAGCACAGGAAGTAGCTCTTTCAGTAGTTTAGTTGGAATAGGGTCCAGTAGACAGCTGGAAGGTTTAGAGACCATGACTATTTTCTTGAACGTGTGGAGATATACAGGATAAAAACACTTGAGTGTCTCCATTGATCCGAGGTCCTGGCAGTTCTGTGCAGACTCATTATAACTGAGTTTTGGAGAAATACACTGATTCAAACAGGAGTCTGTAATTTGCTTTTTAATGATCATGATCTTTTCATCAAAGAAGTTAATGAATTCATCACTGCTGAAGTAAAGGCCATCCTCACTTTGGGAATGCTGCATTTTAGTTAGCTTTGCGACAGTATCAGAAATCTATTTTGAATCGTGTTTTATTCTCCTCAGGTTGTAAATGTAGATTGAACGAGCAGCATTGTAGGCTTTTTGATATTGCACGGTACTGTCTTTCCAAGCTAGTTGGAAGACTTCCAATTTGGTGGAGATTTGGTCACTCGTGTAACCAGGAGGAGAGGCCTCATTTAACCCAGTATATTCACCAGTCTTGAGCCATGTTTCAGTCAGGCCAATCACATGAAGTTTATGATCAGTGATTAGTTCATTGACTATGACTGCCTTGGAAGTGAGGGGTCTAACATTAAGTAATACTATTTTGAGATATGAGCACAGGCGGCTGGTGGCACCTTAATTGTAATGGCTATGATCCCGGAACGGAATAAAAGGAATGGTATTGAGCACATAAAACACATTTCCATGTGTTTGATACCATTCCATTTACACCATTCCAGCCATTACTATGAGCCGTTGTGGATGTGAGGTATTATCACAATATCTTTCAATAATGACAGGAATGGAGGAGGTCTTTATTCCAGTGAGATTGCTAATGTGAACACCACCATGTTTAGTTTTGCCCGACCTACATCGAGGCACAGACAGGGTCTGAATGGGGAAAACTGAGCTGACTACACTAGGCTGGCAGGCTGGCTGACAGACTACTGTCTGGCCTGCACCCTATCTCATTGTGGAGCTAGAGGAGTTAGAGCCCTGTCTACTATGTTGATAGAGAAGATGAGAGCACCCCTCCAGCTAAGATAGAGTCTGTCACTCCTGAGCATGCCAGGCTTGGTCCTGTTTGTGTGTGAGTCCCAGAAAGAGGGCCAGTTATCTACAAATATATTTTGGGAGGGACAGAAAATAGTTTTCACCCAGCGATTGAATTGTGCGAGTCTGCTGTAAAGCGCATCACTCCCCTGTATACAAATTCCCAGTTGCCCATCATTTTCCTACCATGGCTTGAAGAAGAGATCTAAGTGACTTTGAAATAGAGGGCTCAAAAGAGTATAGGGGGTTTAAAGGGTGTGTGTGTTTCTCAGTCATCAGATCTCAACCCAACTAAACACTTATGAGAGATTCTGGATCAGCGTTAAAAACTATCAACAAAACGCCAAATGATGGAATTTCTCGTGGAGTAATAGTGTCACATCCGTCCAACAGAGTGACAGATACTTGTAGAATATATGCCATGGCGCATTGAAGCTGTTCTGGCGGCTCGTGTTTCCTATGCTGGTGTTTCCTTCATTTTGGCAGTTACCTGTATGTATGCTGAATAAAGGTCTTATTCCAGATTGAAGAACTCAAATGTATTTAACTTTCCCTTGGGGCCTGGGCCAGTCATGATCGGACAACCCTTGAGCCGTCCAGACAAATCTCTCGAGACTTTAACAGCGGAAGGGGATCCTCAAATGACAAGTCATGTGATCTGTTGCTGACAAAAAAAACAACTGAAAACCGACGGTCCTTCGGCGTTTGAAGACGCACACATCTGTCGGGGGTCGATCTGATCGCTAACATGCAGA